>NW_007258214.1:511726-514056 GCF_000164805.1 Carlito syrichta | reverse complement strand
AAAAAAAAAAAAGACAGGGTGTGAACCGGGCCATGGTCCCACTCCTTCCAGAGGATGGTGGCCCCACCCCCACGGCCTTGTAGCACTGAGGCTGGCCCCGCTGGGGACAGCCACCCCGGCCATGCGGGCTGCAACCGGGTCTTCCATGGAGTTCCTGTTTTGCAGGATGGAAAATCCCCACAGGCTGCCCGTGTCCCGTGGGGCCCGCGGGGCCCTCAGGGCCCGGAGGCTCCCTGGACCTGCGGCCTGGCCTGTGGTCTTAGCCCTGTGCATTGGTCCCCTCCCTGCCGGCCCCTTCCAGCCTCCCTGACTGAGCAGCTTCTCTTGAGGCACGGGGGCGGGGGGCATCTCTCTGGGGGTCTCCACAGCCTCACACCCTCCCACCGCGTTGGCAGAACTGCCCTCTTCATGGAGGAGGAGACTGAGGCCTGGAGGGGTGACGTCACCAGCTTTAGGCCACACGGCAGAAAGGGCGGCTCTGGGACTTGAACCCAGTGTGGTCTGCCCCAGCCCTCTGTGTCCTGGAAGCCACGCTGCCTTCGTGTGTGGGGTCTGTCCCCACTGAGTGAGAAGTGGGAGGGAGCAGCTTTCACTTGCCCCTTGCTCGTCTCTGGCTCCTTGGCCTTCTGGCCTCAGCTACCTGTGCTTCTTCCTCCAGGCAGCCCGCCCGAATGTCCCCCACCCAGGTCACCTCTCCCAGGGCTCAGCACAATTGCAGCTGAATCCACATTGTGCAAGGGTTTGCTGACTGACGGTCTGTCTTCCTAGCCTGCCTTGCGTGAGGGCGATGTCCAGTGTCCCAGATTGAACTCTCAGCCTATCCTACCCTCAAACCACAGTCTTTCCCATCTCAGTAAAGTGACCTCCATCCTGCCAGCGGTGCAGGCCAGAAACCCGGGAGTCAGCCTCAACTTCCCTCTCTCTTTTCCTACATGTCTCGTCTCTCAGCCAAGCCTGTAGGCTGTGCCACAGTTATCTCTAGAGTCTGACCACCACTCCCCACTACAGTCTGTTGTCCATACAGCCAGATGGCCCTGTTAGAACCAGGTCAGATCCCGTCCCTCCTTGTATAGAACCCTCTGTGGCTCCCGCCTTACCAAGGGAAAAGTCGAAGACCCTACCACGGCCCACAGGCGCTGTGCATTCTGGCTCCTCACTGCGCCTCTCGCCTGGCTCCCTCCTGCCATCTCCTCGCTCTCCCTGGTTCAGCCTCTCTGGTTTCCTCACTGTTCTTCCATCACACCAGGCTCGCTTCTGCCCCAGTTCCTTTGCTCTTGCCGTTCCTGCTGTCTGGAACAGTCTCCCCTGCTCCATTCAGGTTTCTGCTATATGCGTCACCTCCTCGTTAGATACTTGTGGAATGAATGCATGAGTGTGCATAAGTTCCATCCCAAGAAATGTCCTGCCTGTCTGCGTTTGATACGTTGCGGGTGTGTCATGTGGTTAGTGGTGATCAGAAGAGGGGTTCACGTGGGGCCAGGGAGGTGTTGGTAGGATGTGGTAACCAGACACTAGGATGAGAGGCTGGAACTTCGTGATTGTTGTAGATATCTCCTGAGCACCTACTGTGTGCTAAGCCCCGTGCTGGTAAGCACTTTACAGATCTCTTGTTGAAATCTTCACAGCAGCCTTAGAGCTGTAGGTACTGTTTTGCCCATTTTACAGATAAGTAAAACCGAGGCCAGCGAAGGTCGTGACTTGCCCACGGATGCCTGTTCCCGACAACTCGTGCCGGTGTCTCCGCCAGCCTTGATGCTCAGCCATGTGGCCACCCGGCTGGATGGCAGTGGGCAGGACGAGCCGTGGCCCAGCCTGGCTGCCCGTTCCTCTTTCCTCATCAGACATGACATGCTTGGTGTTGCTGTCACCGTTCCTCTCACTGGGTTGCTGACTTCCCTTTCAACTTGGTGCAGTGGGAAGTTCCGCAAAGAGAAAAGGGAACCAGGCTGTCTGGGTTGAGCTGAGTGTAGGATGTGGGCTCTGTGTCCTGTGGCTGGGGCAGTATTGGAGCACCAGGGTGCTGTCCTTTTGGTGGCACCGCTGGGGTTGGGGCATCCCTCCTGCAGGCAGGGTCCAGCCGTGGCCTCAGATACGTGTCACCCAGTGTCACAGGGACAAGGCTGACCGTATCGCTCTGCTCCATGGTGTGGACTCATGGCCCCTCCTGTTTTTCCTTGGGGGCGTGGGCACCCTACTGGGCCATGCCTGTGCCTCTCGAGAAAGCCTGACCCAGCTTTCTGGAACCCCAGTTTTGCTCAGTGATGTGGTTGGACACATCATTTTTTTTTTTTTTTTTTTGAGTTGGAGTCTCACTCTGTCGCCCAGACTGG
>NW_007258214.1:503933-511706 GCF_000164805.1 Carlito syrichta | reverse complement strand
CTGGAACTACAGGCACGTGCTACCATGCCCGGCTAGTTTTTGATTTGTTGTAGAGATGAGGTCTCGTCAAGTTGCCCAGGTGGGTCTCGAACCCGCGGGCACATGCAATCCACTCACCTCGGCCTCCCAAAGTGCTGGGATTACAGGCGGAGCCACCGAGCCCGGCCTGGACACATCATTTTTATAGGAGAATCAGATGCAGGTAAATAATAATAATAATAACAATAATAACAATAGCCAGGTATGGTAGTTCATGCTTATAATCCCAGCACCTTGGGAGGCCAAGGTGGGAGGATTACTTGAGCCCAGGGAGTTTGAGTCCAGCTAGGGCAACATAGTGAGACCTGTCTCTACAAAAAATTAGAAAAATTGATTGGTGGCGTATACCTGCAGTCCCAGCTACTTGGGAGGCTAAGCCTGGAGAATCACCCGAGCCCAGGAGGTCAAGGCTGTGGTGAGCCGTGACTGTGCCACTGTTCTCCAGCCTGGGTGACAGGGTGAGACCCTGACTCAAAAATAAAAACAACAACAGAACACACCTGCTGAACGCTATGCATGCCAGCAAGTGGCATTGCTCCCCGCTCACAGGCCATGTGAAGAGTGGACAGGTGTGTAATGATAAAGTGCTGGGTGGTGTCCGGCTTGAAGCAATGGCCACTAAGCACTGGCCGTGAGCGGTTTGCTCCTTTGGTTTCAGGCTCCTCTGTGTGTGGTGAGGCTGCACTGCTCGGGAGGCTCGAACCCATGGCTGGTGACATCCTTTTAGGGCAGTCAGTGCTGCAGATGCTTTGGTGAAACATTCAGTAGAGATGGAGAGAGAGAGAGAGAGAGAGAGAGAGAGAGAGAGAGAGAGAGAGAGAGAGAGAGAGAGAGAGAGAGAGAGAGAGACAGAGAGACAGAGAGACAGAGACAGAGACAGAGAGAGACAGACAGACTCCAACAGCGATTCCCGGAACAGCAGGGGTTCCACTTCTGAGAAAGTCCTACGTGTGGGGGATCCCAGATCCGTGTGTGCAGGGCGTTCTTGTGGATAACCTGCAGTGACAGCCGTGCCCCTGAACAGGAGCCCCTGAAGGTGACACACCAAATGTTAGCAGTGGTGCTGCTGGAGTGCGACTTCCAATTTTTTTACTGTGTAGAAAGGCAACTCCACCAGCACTTCCTAAACCCATGCCTGTCTCTGGCACCCAGGGAGGGGAGGCATGTTAAATAAACATGCAGACATTGTCGGGTGCGGTAGCTCAGGCCTGTAATCCCAGCACTTTCGGAGGCTGAGGCGAGAGGACTGCTTGAGCCTGCTGGTTCGAGACCAGCCTGGGTAACTTGGTGAGACCTCGTCTCTACAATAAATAAAAAAATTAGCTGGGTGTGGTAGCCCTCTTGGAAGGCTGGGGTGGAAGGATCGCCTGAGCTCAGCAGGTCGAGGCTGCGGTGTCCGTGGGCGTGCCACTGCCCTCCAGCCTGGGTGGCAGAGTGAGACTCCAACTTAAAACAACAGCAACAACAACAAAAAACATGCAGATGCCTGGGCTCCTCCTGGTCCCCTTGCAGGGAACCTCTGAGGACCAGGGCCCAGGAATCTGCATTTCAGAGTGCCCCAGGGGATTCCGAGGCCTCAAGATTCCATCTGGGTTGCCTTGTGACTCCAAAGACTTGCAGATCCAGGTCTCCCATTTCTCTTCCCTTCTCATCTCAGTTTAGCCTGATCCCACTTGTTTGTCTAAGTCACACTCAGGATCCTCCCTGACTCCTCTGAGCAGCTCTCCCTGACCACCTGCCTGCTCCTGAGTTCCCCTGAGCCCTCAGGGTTATCTGGGAGATTGAAAGAAAGCCTCTTCCCTGCTTTCCCAGACCTCTTGAGTCAGACTAGTGCTTCTAGTGCGCCTCCCAGGCTCTTGTGCTTTCAGAAGCTCAACAGCCATTCTTATGCCCATCCCTTGGGCATGAGGCCCACCGATTTCAAGATGGTTCCAACCTGGCTTTTAAAATCAGATTTATGATTGTGCTCCTCAAATTGTAAAGAGAATGCATATTCGTAGGAGAAAATTGAAATGATGAAGAAAATTAAAAGAAAGCCAATCCTGTGATTGGTTTTCCTAGGTTTACCTCCTTGGTCCTACAAGTAGTTTGTTGAGCACCTACCATGGACCAGATATGGAGAATATAGCAGTGCACAACACAGACTGAAAGTCCTCTCCCATGCCCCCTTTACAGTGAAGATATGAAATAATAAAAGTTTATGGAGTGATCAGGCGATATATGCTACTGAAAAATATGAAGCCAGGCCCGAGGCATGGGGTGCTAGGAAGATGTGGCAGCCTTCAGTAGGGTGGGCTTCACTGAGGAGGTGACGTTTGGGCAAAGACCTGTAGGAGGGGAGGGAATGAGTCATGTAGAAACCTGGGGACAGGTGTTCCAGGCAGAGGGGACAGTCAGTGCAAAGGCCCTGTGGTAGGAGCCTGTCACATGTGTTTCTGAAGCATCAAGGGGGCCAGTGTGGGAAGAGATGAGGGAGAGGGGAGTTGGGGCAGGAGGTGAGGTCATGGAGGGCCTTGAGGGCCGCGGTGAAGATTATGGTTTTCTCCTGGAGGTGGAACCTATGCCGGAGGGTTCTGAGCAGGGAGGCGGCTTATAGGGGCTCTGCCTTTTGATGTGTGGTACATATCCCAAACCTGGCCCAGTGCTGGGTCTCTCAGGGATTCCCCTTCAACAGCTGCAGTGTCCCCATGCCCGTGGTGTGTGGGGACACTGTTGAATGCCCGGAGAGGTCCCTCTTTCGTTGTTCAGGGCCTGTCTCCTGCTATGGGGAGCCTTCTCCTTCCCTGTACCCCAACCCAGCCTCTTTGCTTTGGAACCTGAGAGCGGACAGTAGCTTCCTCTTCTGGAATCTTTTTTGGTAGCGGGGCCGGGGGAGGCGGTGAGGGCATGTGTGAAGGGCACTTGTCTCTTTGGCCACAGACCGCACGGAGGCCAGGGCCTCGTGGGCACAGGGTTGTGGGAGGAAGGGCGGTGGGGCTGGGTCGCCCGAAGCCGGAGGAGGTGTTGGCTGTCGGGCTGAGCTGGGTAACCCGTGCGTGGATGGGTGGACAGTGACAGTCCCCTTTTAATCACTGCTGAAAGAAACATTTAGGAATAATATTTATTGCAGTGTCGTTATACACAGTGGCGTGCACAGTGCCATTGGTGCCTATCTGTGCCTCACTCCAGGTGAAGATCTGGGACGTTCTGTGCCCCAGGGTGCCCCTTGCCCGTCAGTTCCCAGCCCCGACCCATGACTTTCCTCAGCTCTGTCATCAGAGAGAAGTCCTGCTGGGGTCGGGATGGTGGCCGTGGAATCTGCAGGCTGTGCCCTTTGTGTCTGGCTTCCGGCTCCCGTGGGGTCTTGGAGTCGAGCCCCGTTGGCTGTGAGGGTCAGCAGGTCTCTTGATGGCCGAGTCGTGTTCCATTGTGCGACCACGGCACAGTTTGCCATCCGTTCTCCTGTGGTGGACGTTTGTGATGTTCAGAATTAGAGTTTCTGACGTGTTCCATTCCCCGGGCTGAGTGCTTATGCTTCATGTAAGGGTTCCCCGCGTCCCCAGAAGAGTCCCGGGAGAGGGAGGGCCCTGGCCATCTTGCATTACGGGCATAGAATGGGAGCTTGGGCGCAGGGACTTCTCTTCCTTTCTCCTCTTACGAGGTGTTCAGTGAGTGCCTTGTGCCTGCCTCACCCCGTCCTAAGTGCTGTGGGCATGGCAGTCATCAGACAGCCAAAATCCCTGCCCTCTGGGAGCCGGCGGGGTGTAGGGAGGACACTGAACTAGCAAGATGTACTAAATAACACGCCAGTTGTGCTGTCTACTCCACAGGATGTTATAACAGGCTGTCGAGGTAGAGAGTGACTGGGTGGGACTTGGAGGAGGCCGCTTCAGCCAGAGTGGCCAAGGTGGGCTCTCCGAGGAGGTGATGTCGGAGCTGTCCTGTGCTGTGTGATGAGGGGCCGGCACGTGCAAAGGCCCTGAGCTGGGAGCAAGCCTGAAGAGGCTCGGGAAAGGCAGGCTAACCTCTGCTGGAGGGAGTGAGAGGCATGGTCTCGGCAAAATGTCAGGAAAGTACAGTGTGGTCTGTGTGTTGGAGGAGATTCTTTTATCGTCATGTGCTGACAGATAAAGTAATATCAGTGATGGCGAAATGAGTGCGGCCCTTCACTCTGGCGAGACTCTGAGGTTGAGGTTTGTTATCTGTTTCATCTTTGGGGGTAGTTGAAGCAGGCTCACAGGCCCTTTTACCCTCCCTGGCTGAGGGGTGGGGACTTGAACCGCTTGTCTGTCACTAGAACCCCCGTGTCTGGCTCTCAGCTGCCACCTCTTCAGGGTCCTTATTTAGGAAGGCTTCTCTGTGTCCCTCTGCCTCCCCGCCCCTCCCTCCAAGGGCTCCCTGGACCATGGAGAGGTCCCCCAGGAAAGGACCTATCGAAAGGCTCCCTTGCAGAGTCCTGGGAACCTGTCACAGTCTGTGGCGGGGCCGGTTGTGACTGGTCTGGCTGGAAGGAGGCGTGGGGTGTTTAGAATGGATGGGCCTGACCCCTGGCCCCAGAGCCAGGGGGACTAGGCGATTCCCCCCGTCGGGCCCCTGTTCCCCATTCCGCAGAAGAGGAAACAGAGGTTGGAGCGTGGGAGCAGCTCCCCAGGGCCACACGGCGAGTCCGTGGCAGGGCCGCATTTGGGTGCCAGGTCAGCAGGTCCTGTGCTCTGGGCACTGAGTTGTCCCCATTTGCAGGTGGGGAAACTGAGGCCTAGAGGAGGGGAATCAGGTGCCCCAAGTCATCCAGCTAGTGTGCATTTCTCATCCTTGCAGTGATTCTTGAAGTCATCAGTGTTATTATACAGTATTTGTGTTACAGGTGAGGAGACCACCCTGAGAAAAGAACCTCCCTCCCTCCTTCCTTCCTGCCTTCTCTCCTTCCTTTCTTCCCTCCCTCCCTTCCATCCTTCTGCTCACTTATCAAAAATGTATAGCATGTCAGGCACCAGCTGTAACTATGAATAAAAGAGCATAAATGAAAGATTTAAGCTGGGCCCAGCGGGACGTCCGAGGCCTCAGTCTGGCAGGGAAGACTGCTGTGGACCGAATAATGACTTAAAAGCAAGGCTAGGTTGTGGGGGTGGCGGTACTTAGTGTGGGGCTGCTGGAGCCTGTCCTGGGTTTTGCTGGGCTCTGAGATGCCCTGGCCCCAGGGCCTTGCTGGGAGGGTGGGGATGGTAGTTGGAGGGAGGGAGCCAGCCACGGCTGAGCCTTGAGGAGACCCGAGAGGCCCATGGGCAAGGCTGGCTGCAGTGCAGTGTGGTGGGGGCTGAGGTGCTTCCACCAGGCTCTTCTGGGGGTAGTTCTTGGAGTAGCAGGGGCAGCTGATGGGCTGGGGCTGGGCAGTGGGCGGCCATGTTTGCGTTTTTCGAAGATGCCCTGGTGCCACTCCAGCCAGGGACGCTAAGTGATCTAGGCCTCTAACCCTGGTCCTCTTATTAGGCCATCCTCCCCACCCCCAGCTCAATTCTGACTAGGCTGGGCACATTGGCTCACACCTGTCATCTCGGCACTTTAGGAAGCTGAGGCAAGAGGATCGCTTGAGGCCAGGTGTTTGAGACCAGCCTAGGCAACATAGTGAGACCCTGTCTCTACCAAAAAAAAAGAACCCAAAAGCCGAACATGGTGGTGGGCACCTGTAGTCCCAGCTACTCAGAGGTTGAGGTTGGAGGATCATCTGAGCCCAGGAGGCTGCAGTGAGCTATGATTTCACCACTGTACTCCAGCCTGGGCAACAGAGCGAGCCCCTGTATCTCAAAAAAACAAAAATAAAAATTATCCTGCCCTTTGAATCCAAGAGGCCGTATTGTCCCGTGGGAAAGAAACTTGGCTCTGGAGCCCCATGGGGCTGGCTGTGCTCAGACCTGGCTCTGTCCTCCCTCCCTGCGTGACCTTGAGCGGATGACTCTGTCTCCTTGTCTGTGGAATGGAGGCATAGCAGACACTTTTTCCTGTACCCTGGCCTTGGTATCCAATAGGCACTTAATTTATGTGGCGTCTCCATTGGAGATGCAGGCGTCGTATGTTCTGACAGCGGGGTGGCCTGGGGTTGCCCTCAGCAGATCCCACAAAATGGCTTCTTGCTTTCTAAACTCAGGAGCTGAATAGCTCTGGCGAGCCGAGGGTGGTTCAGCTCATCACAATTATTAGAATAATTTTTGTGACTAGACCATCTGTCCCTAATGAATATTTGTTAATAAGGCTGGGGGGCTGGGAAAAGAAGGCATTTCCCAGCTTACTGAATTTATGCCAAGTGATGTGTGAAGTACTTAGCTCTGCCACAGAAAGTGTTTGATTTTTATTATCATTATTAATAGTAACGGAGTCTTGGGCATGTGTTGGGCGTGATAGAGGTGTATTTTTTTGTGTACCTTTTTCCACCTGGCAGCTGTGCCAGTTTCCTACGGCCGCTGTCACAAATTGCCACACACTTAAAACAGTACAGACGTCCTGTCTTTCAGTTCTGGAGGCCAGAGGTCTGAAACGGGGCTTTTGGGGCAGAACCAGGTGAGGGTAGGGCTGGTTCCTTCTGGAGTCTCCGGGGCAGGGCCATGTCCTTGCTGTTCCGCAGTCCCGAGCTGGTGGCCACATCCGTCTGCAGCCAGCGTAACATCTTCCAGGCTCTCTGTGACTCTGATGTGCCCGCTCCTGCCTCCCTCTTTTAGGCCTGAGGATCCTTGTGGTTCTGTCAGGCCCACCTGGATAATATGGGACGACCTCCTCCAATTCATGCTCCTTACCTTAGTCACGTGTAAGCCTGCTTGGTCACAGGCTCTGCGGATTAGGGCGTGGACACCTTTGGGCATTATTCAGCCCCTACAGTGGCCAGGGGCTGTCGGACCTCTCTGAGAGCCTCACGGGTTCTTCTGTCTTGCCTCCCTCTGTGAGGCGTCCCTCCCTTCACCTTGGCCCAGAGGGCCTGGCACAGTGCTGGGCCAGGGGATGAAAGTGCCCTCCCTCGTGGACTAATTATGTGGCCCCCTTGTGAGTGGGCGGGGTGGGTGATCAGGAGAACCGAGACCCCGGGACTGGCCAGAGTGCCAGCGCCTGGACTCTGGTGGCCCCGAGGTCAGATCCTGGCTCCGTCTACTTAGTGTGTGCTCTGAGGCTGCTGCTGCAGCCACTGAGAACCTCGATCTCCTTTTATGTGAAATGGGAGTGAGGTGGTGTGTGGGACGCATTTGACCCCAGGCTGCAGCCGTGTGGCAAATGCCAGTGCTCCTAGGCGGGCTGCTCTTGGTGGCACCAAATCTCTCCTGGGACCTGAGCCGGCGCTGGGAAAAATCAATCGGAGGAAGCCTCCGTGGCCGCGCCTCTCTCCCTGGGGTCCCTGAATGCCACTCTGGTATTTCTGCATTCTCTTACTTTTGTGCATTGTTTCCCATCTTTCCAAATACAACCCTTTAGGAGCTCAGGGGGCGACTGCTCACCCGCCAGCCCTAGGAACAATTGCTCGGGGAGGTGGCAAGAAAAAGTTGGACTGAGGAAAAAACAAAGCCTCTTGAAAGTCATTGTCTTGAGATGTCAAGTGTCAGCCTCATGGAGAGGAGGCCACATTCCACCCATTGTCCTGTGCAGACAGCACTGGCACCGGTACCCAGGCCCGCCAGCCACCCCGCCCTGCGTCCCGGGGCCCAGTGACTCTCTTTGCTTTGTCCCGGACATTCTGGTGGGAAATACCACCCGGAGAGAGGCCTGTTCCCAGCCCCC
>NW_007258214.1:500965-503516 GCF_000164805.1 Carlito syrichta | reverse complement strand
TCCACTCACCTCAGCCTCCCAAGGCACGGGATTACAGGCTGAGCCACCAAGCCCGGCCTCTTTTTAGTTTTTTGGTGCAACAGTGTATTGAGATTTAATGCACATGCGGCCGTTTAATGTACCCATTTAAAGTGTGCAGCTGTATGATTTTTGCTGCATTCACAGAGTTGTGCCGTCACCACCACCGTTTAAAAACATTTTCACCACCCCAGGAAGAAACTCCATGCCCACGAGCAGTCAGGTACCATTTTATGTCCCCATTTCATGGAGGAGGAAGCTAAGACATGGAGAAGCTGCTAAAGTCACATGAGATGGACCAAGTACTTGGCTCCAGAGGCCATCTAGAAACCTCTGCTGTAATGCAGCAGTGATCAGCCAGGGGACACTGGGCAATGTCTCCAGACATTTCTCCCCCCGCTCCTTTTTTTTGAGTCGGAGTCTCAGTCTGTCACCTGAGCTGGAGTGTCATGGCATGATCATGGCTCACTGTAGCCTCAACCTCCTGTGCTCAGGCGATCCTCCTGTCTCAATTTCCCAAGTAGCTGGGACTGTAGGTGCCTACCACCAACCTGGCTAATTTTTTGATTTTTTTTTTTGTAGAGGTGAGATCTCAGTATGCAGCCCTGGCTGGTCTTGAATTCCTGGGCTCAAGCAATCCTTCCATCTCAGCCTTCCAAAGCCTGGGCTTGGAGATATTTTTGATTGTCCCAACTGTGAGGAGGAGGGTTGCTCCCGGGGTAGAAGGAAGGCTGCTGGACATCTGTGATGCTGAGGACCGCCCTTACAGCAAAGAATCACCTGCTCAAATGTTGTGATCCCAAAGCTGAGAATCCCTGGTGTAATCTCACTCTGATGAGCTCAGTCCTTCAGGAGAAAAGAAAAACCAAAAGAGAAGGGGCCTAGAGGAAGGGAAACGACTGGAGTTCGAATAGGAAGAATTTCAGAGCATGTGGTAGATGTGGGTGACAACATGGAGATAAATTCTGAATAGCATAGAGGAGACTCAACAGGAAAGAGATCTGTGCTCCACTAGTGATGTCTGCCCTCGTGAGGGTAAGGGAGAAGGGGCAGGCTTCATGTCTGTGTCTGGTCTCACATCAGGTGACCATAGTGCCAGGCAGGAGGAAGAGTTGGGAAACAGAGGTGCACACACCCTGGGTAAAGGTGGCAGCTGCCACTCTGCCACCTGTAACCCCGCAGGTACCGGAGACCCGTTTGTCTGTTTTCAAAAGATCCTGGAACCTGGGATTCGAATGGGAAACTGGTATTCACACTGAAGCCTGCATTTTCTGGTAGCCCTCTGTGGGCCAAGCTAAGTGGGCCTGTGGGCCGCTGGTTGGAGACCCGGGAGGCGGCTCCGCAGCATGGCGGAGGGTTACGTGAGTCTTCGTTGAAGAAGTGGTGGGTGTGGGGAGTCGGGGACAGGTAGCAGGCCGGGCCCCACCCTCTGGGGCGGTGCTGTGTGGGGAGGAGTATTGGCTTCCCCTCGGGGGCCCCCACTGTCCTCCCCAGTGGTTGCATCAGGCCTCTCCAGAACAGGTTGTCGCAACTTGTTTTTTGCTTCAGCTTCCTCCCTGTGGGGCAGGGGGCGGGCTGGGTGCCCGCTGGACACCTTTGATAGGGGCCTAGGAGCTGGTGGGGGTAGGGCTCTGCTACGCCAGGTGACTGTTTCATCAATTCAGCGCATCCTTCTTGGGGGTCTACTGCGTGGGCCCTGGGACACAGCAGTGACCGGGACAGATAAACATCATTGCCCTCCGGGAGGTGGCAATTCCGGAGGGCTAGATGGACAGCAGACTAAGAAGTGAGCGCATATACTGTCCATGGTGACAGGGACTGTGAAGAAAACAGTGGGAGCAAGGATAGACAGTTGAGAGAGGCTTGTCTCAGAACCACTGGATGTGCCTATTCCCTCTGCCTAGGACCGGTTCCCGAGATACCTGCCAAGCCGTTTTGCACTTGGGGCTCTGTGTCTGCTCTTCTCAGAGGAGCTTCCCCTGAACGTCTCTTTGAAAGAGCCCGCCCCCCCCAGCCCTCTCGGCTTCCTCTATTTTTTGTGGTCGCCCTCATTCCTGGCTGCCGTTTTATGTCAAACTTGACGTACAGTCTGTCCCTGCCCCTGCTTTGCGAAGACAGGGATTCAGGCTGATTTGTCCTTCACTGAGGTGCCGTTGGCTCCTGCCCTAGTGCCAGGCACACGGTGGGTGTGCAGTGAGTATCTGTGGAACAAATGGATGAATATGAGAGTGACTAATTCCTTCCAGGCAGGGTCACAGCTTATGTCTGTGTCCCCGGCATCCAACTCGATGTGCATGGGGCCCTGGCGGCGCTTGTGGGGACGGGAAGTCCCAGGGAGGGCTTTCCCCCAGGATAGCCTCATAAGAGTTTCCTGTCTCGTATCGCAGTCCTGCCTGCCTCCAAGCCCCTTCTTCCAGGAAGGCTTTGCAGTTACGGGGTGTTCACCTGCCTCCTTTCTCTGTGACCTCAACAGTTCCCCCTGCTCCCCCCCCATAAGGAAATTGACTCAGAGAGATGTTGTGATGCTGGCAGT
>NW_007258214.1:476965-500787 GCF_000164805.1 Carlito syrichta | reverse complement strand
GGAGGTGGGGGCGGGTGGAGGGCACGCTGGTGTGGGGATGTGGGCACCCCAGTTTACGAAGCCTTCCCCCACCGTCTCACCCCGGGAGACTTGGGGCAGGTGGCCTGCCGTCGGGCCGTTTTCAGGATGAAAAAAGCTGGTCACAACTAGAAGAAATGAGGGGAGATCATGTGAATTGCTGGGTGTGTGTAGGAACCCCACGGATGTGCTTGGTCCAGTTTCAGAAGTGTCCCTAGGAAGCACTGTGGGTTCTGTCCACCTACGCCAGGGCTTGGGCTCCCTGGAGACCCTCCATGAGGTCAAGATGGGAGATGTGATGATGCGTTCTGAGCACCTGCCATGCACCATGCACCAGCACCAACACGTGCACCGCTGTAGCACTTGTTGGCTTCTGAAATTCCCATTGTAACCCCACGCATGCACTCATTGTGTCCCATTCTGTAGAGGAGGAAACGGAGGCAGAGGACGGATAAGGAATATCCTCTGGGTCGCACAGTGTGTGATAGCTGAGCTGGGTGTTGAGCCCACCCACCTGAGTGCTTTGCCTGCTGTGTTTCTTTTTGGCCTCCCCCCATCACCCAAGAGGCCAGTGATGTATGATTCTCCTCCATGTTAGGGATGCAGCCCAGAGAGGGTGAGTCAGTTTCTAGGTCACAGAGCGGCAGGCAGCAGAGGCAGGACTTGACCCAGGCAGCCTTGGCCCCACTCATAGACTGCTTCCTTCAGAGGGGCAGGGCCTTCTAGAAGGAGTGTTTCTAAGAGCAGGGAAGGCTTCCCAGAGAGCTGGAGCACTGTGTGGGGAGTGTGTGTGGGTTCCCTGCAGACGCAGCCTCCGTGGGAAGCGGCCTTCCTTCTATCCAGGCGGGACCTGCCATGGCTCCCTGCCCCACCTCCAATCCTTGCACACTCTGAGGTCATCCCGTGGGCTCAGAAGTGTTTTGGTGTCTTAGGGCCCAGCGAGGCCGCCCCGGTGTATATGCAAAGCATCTGTTCGGTGCCCAGCCTGGGCGGCGTGACTTGCCTGTCACCTAGGAGCAGGCACCCGTGCTCAGGCCCTCTGCCGGCACTGCACGCCTCTGCCCCATGGCTTTGGCGCTGAATGGCTCTCACCTACAGGGAGGCCAGGAGCCTGGGGTTAACCACACCCTGCTGCCCTCTAGTCAGGGACAGGCAGGGTTAGCAAGTGGATGCCCCAGGCCCCCCTCCTGGGCATGCTCTGCACCGGCCCTTGGGAGCCTCCAGGGGCCTGAGACACAGTTGCCCTCAGTGGTGACCTGCTCACTCTCATGCCCCTTGGGGCCACTTCCTATCCCTGTTCCCTGCCCCTCTGCCCCACAGGTGCTTCCTGGAACCACCTCCCCAGCGCATGCTTGCACCCCTGTTCTTGCCTCGGCATCTGCCGCCTCTGGGAGCAGCCCAAGGCGACACCGTGGCCGACCTGCTGAGACGCCTGGGCCCATGCCCCTACGTGTTCTCCTGTGTGGCCATCCGTAGAGTGAGTCGCCGCTGATGCCATGTAGACTTTTGAATCGAGACGCGCTCCTCTTGACAGTGCAGTTTCCTTGTGTATTCGGGGCTAATACATGTATTCTGTAAGCCTCCACTGATTTTGAAATGGTGCCTTCTGTGCCCAGGGAAGGTCTGCTCTCAGCCACTCTGGCGGCTTCATGGGCCCCTTCAGTGGTCCCTTGCTGAGGACTCGCCGGGCTCCACCTGTGAGCCGGGCTGGCTGCCGGCGATGCGGGGCCCACTGAGGGGTGCAGGGGACGTCCAGGCAGCGGACTGTGGGCGAGCAGGGTTGGATTCAGTCCTCACGTCCCATCTTGCAGGACGGCTCCATTACACAGATGGAACAGGTAAGGCATGGGCTGGGCTGTGGGACTCCGGAGCCCACTGTGGACATCCACAACCCAGCTTCCTCCTTCCTAGCGGGGGGAACGCTCACAGCACAGCGTGTGGGCTGTTGTGAGGGACAGAGCAGCTGATGCTTCACCACTCGCCCAGCCCGTTTGTGACTGAGGCCCACTCTGTCGCGGGCCTGGGGTGGGGGACGTGGTGTGGGCAGGCCACTGGCCTCCTGGGGCTGGCACAGTAGTGGGTGGGGGGACAGAAACAACCCTGTGCGGGGGGGGGCAGGGGGAGAAAGGGGAGGGCGGAATGTGCGGGGGAGTGGGGGTTCTGGCCTCTCTGGAGGTGGCATGTTTGGTTCTAGGCAGGGAGCGAAATGGGGGAGGGCCCTGCAGATATCTGGTCAAAGCATCTTCTAGGCAAAGGGGGCAGCAGGTGCAAAGGCCCCGTGGTGGCGGCTGCCTGATATGTTCACTGGAGGCCTCAGTTGTACATTATCTGTAGGTTTACAGGAGGAAATCAACCCATTAATGACATGACACAACACAGTATATTTGTGCTGTTTGCTATATAGCAACATGGTTTTTAAAAATTTTATCTAAGTCAGAGTCTCTGTCACTTAGGCTGGAGTGCAGTGGCACAATGATGGCTCACTGCAGCCTCGATCTCCTGGGCTCAGGTGATACTCCTGCCTCAGCCTCCTGAGTGGCTAGGCCCGTAGGTGCATGCCACCACCCTAGCTAATTAAAAAAAAATTTTTTTTGTGGAGACAGGGTTCTGCTATGTTGCCTGGACTGGCCTCGATCTCCTGGGCTCAAGCAAGCCTCCTGCTTTGGCCTCCCAAAGTGCTGGGATTACAGGCATGAACCACTGCACCCGGCCTCTAATGCCATGAATTCCACTCACACCTAAAGTTTGTAATGCACTGTAGAGGGAAAAGGAATCAGTTCGAAGTTGCCAAAGGATTGTCACATCCTCTCGGGATGTGTCTATAGCTGAATGTGTCACTTTCTTTGGAGATGATGTCTCGAATCTGAGATTCGGGCCCTCAGGGAAGTCCGAGTTGGCTCTGAACCATGGCTCTGTTTTCGGCTCCTGGCATAGACTGGTGATGGAGTGCTCCGGGGGAGGCAAGGAGTGGGTTTTAATCTCAGCCTGGGCAGTGGTGGGTGCTCTGGGCTGGGGCAGGCTCGTGTTCTGCCCCAGGCTGTGGGAGCACCCGGGAGCTTGTGGGCTTCCTGAGTCAGAGGGAGAAGGAGGGGCGGGTGGCTTGGAAGTGCCAGTACAGAAGCCTGGCCCCTGCTCCGACCTCACCCGAGTCCCCTGCCTTACCCCACACAGGGACCAGGGACACATGCTTGAGGAGGAAGACAGGGCGCCTCAGTGCCAGGGGGTAGTGGTGACTGGGGTGGGCAAGGAGAGCCTGGTACATTTAGTTCCCCTCCCTCCCAAAAAGCAAAAAATATAGCTGTGTTAAGAGATGACATAAGCTGGGCATGGTGGCTCATGCCTGTCATCCTAGCACTTAGGCAGACTGAGGCAGGAGGATTACTTGAGCCCAGGAGTTCAAGACCAACCTGGGCAACATAACATAGCAAGACCCTCGTCTCTACAAAAAAAGAAGAATTTAAAAAAAACATCAAAAATTAGCCAGTCATGGTGGCATGTGCCTGTAGTCTCAGCTACTCATGAGGCTGAGGCAGGGGGATTGCCTGAGCCCAGGAGGTCAAGGCTGAAGTGCGCCTGATCGTGTCGCTGCACTCCAGCCTAGGTGATGGAGTGAGACCCTGACTCAAAAGAAAAAAAGAAGCCGGGCTCGGTGGCTCAGCCTGTAATCCCAGCACTTTGGGAGGCTGAGGCAGGGGGATTGCCTGAGCCCAGGAGGTCAAGGCTGAAGTGCGCCTGATCGTGTCGCTGCACTCCAGCCTAGGTGATGGAGTGAGACCCTGACTCAAAAGAAAAAAAGAAGCCGGGCTCGGTGGCTCAGCCTGTAATCCCAGCACTTTGGGAGGCTGAGGCAGGGGGATTGCCTGAGCCCAGGAGGTCAAGGCTGAAGTGCGCCTGATCGTGTCGCTGCACTCCAGCCTAGGTGATGGAGTGAGACCCTGACTCAAAAGAAAAAAAGAAGCCGGGCTCGGTGGCTCAGCCTGTAATCCCAGCACTTTGGGAGGCTGAGGCAGGGGGATTGCCTGAGCCCAGGAGGTCAAGGCTGAAGTGCGCCTGATCGTGTCGCTGCACTCCAGCCTAGGTGATGGAGTGAGACCCTGACTCAAAAGAAAAAAAGAAGCCGGGCTCGGTGGCTCAGCCTGTAATCCCAGCACTTTGGGAGGCTGAGGCAGGGGGATTGCCTGAGCCCAGGAGGTCAAGGCTGAAGTGCGCCTGATCGTGTCGCTGCACTCCAGCCTAGGTGATGGAGTGAGACCCTGACTCAAAAGAAAAAAAGAAGCCGGGCTCGGTGGCTCAGCCTGTAATCCCAGCACTTTGGGAGGCTGAGGCAGGGGGATTGCCTGAGCCCAGGAGGTCAAGGCTGAAGTGCGCCTGATCGTGTCGCTGCACTCCAGCCTAGGTGATGGAGTGAGACCCTGACTCAAAAGAAAAAAAGAAGCCGGGCTCGGTGGCTCAGCCTGTAATCCCAGCACTTTGGGAGGCTGAGGCAGGGGGATTGCCTGAGCCCAGGAGGTCAAGGCTGAAGTGCGCCTGATCGTGTCGCTGCACTCCAGCCTAGGTGATGGAGTGAGACCCTGACTCAAAAGAAAAAAAGAAGCCGGGCTCGGTGGCTCAGCCTGTAATCCCAGCACTTTGGGAGGCTGAGGCAGGGGGATTGCCTGAGCCCAGGAGGTCAAGGCTGAAGTGCGCCTGATCGTGTCGCTGCACTCCAGCCTAGGTGATGGAGTGAGACCCTGACTCAAAAGAAAAAAAGAAGCCGGGCTCGGTGGCTCAGCCTGTAATCCCAGCACTTTGGGAGGCTGAGGCAGGGGGATTGCCTGAGCCCAGGAGGTCAAGGCTGAAGTGCGCCTGATCGTGTCGCTGCACTCCAGCCTAGGTGATGGAGTGAGACCCTGACTCAAAAGAAAAAAAGAAGCCGGGCTCGGTGGCTCAGCCTGTAATCCCAGCACTTTGGGAGGCTGAGGCAGGGGGATTGCCTGAGCCTAGGAGCTCAAGGATACGATGAGCTGTGGTCGTGCCACTGCACTCCAGCCTGGGCAACAGAGTGAGACTCCAACTCAAAAAAAAAAAGGAAAAAAAAAGAAAAAAAGACTTTTGATTAAAAAATAGCATGTTCATGGTAGAAATGTGGAAAAGAAAAAGAAATGAACAAACAAGAAAAGTGAAATCCCTCATAATTCCACTCTGTTAGGCTTAGGTGAACTGGCTTGTGATAAAATCCTAATAGTGCCTGAAATGAGGTGGAAGTTCATTTCCTCCTTAGGCAGTTATAGGCAACCTAGGGCAGGTATGCTGGCTCCACCGTCAGTAGGAATGTCAGTGTCTACTGTATTGCAGCTCTATCTTCAGCTCGTGGCTTCCACCTCGTGGTACAAGGTGGCTGCTTGACCTCCAGGTATCACATTTGTGATCCGGTCAGTAGGAAGGAAGATAGCAGAAGAGAATCCCTGCCCATCTCTTCCCCTACCCCAAAAAATAGTTCCACAATGTTGTACGTAATATATCCACTCTGCCGTACCATCCTGACCTTGGTCACGTGGACACCCCTAGCTGCAAGGGAAGCTGGGAAATAACAGCTTTAGTCTCACATCTGGAGTTTTCTTTCTAAAGGAAAAGGAGAGAACTGATATTGGAGGCAGCTGGTAATCTTGACCATATTCCTACATGGCCCAGGCTATCTCCTTCCTTCCTTCTTTTTTCCTATGCTTATGTAGAGATTCTTTATTTAACCAATAATAGATTATGCTTTATGTACTGCACTGTAACTTGGCTTTTTTCCTAGTTAAGGACACATCAGTAGCCTTTTATTTTTTTGCCATTAAATGGACTTCTGCAAACCAATTTTAGCGTGATTGTCCCTTGCTCAGATGGACGATAATGTAACTGGAACCCTAGGGATGGAGTTATCCATCAGATACTGAAGTTGAACCTCCTTTCCTCTTGTGAGATTTAGTTTTTCCCACAGGATAAATGCCCGGAACTTGGACAGATGGAGCATAGCATTTGGGCATTTGAAGGTGTCATTGGGCAGCTGGGGGTCTCCCTAAACTCTGGGCTCTGTGAACTGCCTGGAGTAGGTGGTGGCCAGTCCCTGTCTGCTGCTGTGATGGCTGTTTTATTATTACCTGGATCCCAAGGCCCTTCCCTGATACGTTGCTTCCTACCCCTGGCCACCCAGATGGTGTTGGGGTCCTCAGGGCACCCCTTTCTTTGTCTTGCTGTGGTCTGAGGATGCCCCCGCTCCCTCCCCCCTCACTCCCAGCCTGTCCCCTGGCCCTCTCAGGTTTCACCATATGTCTGGTGAGGTCGCCCCAGCCAAGGTGGGGGCTCCTTGGAGGCCACCGGGCCCCCGCCCCCAGCAGATCAGGTTGCCAGCGTCAGGCTCAGGGAGTGACTTGGAGACCTCTTTCTGTCCATTTTGTCCCCAGGGAGAGATTTATCCTCCCAAGGTTGCGGACACAAGTGGTGGCACAGATGGCGGCTCCCTGGGGCCACCCCGAGGGCAGTTGCCTCCTCCTGGAATGGCTGGTGGGGTTTATTGTCCACCATCGCCCACTGGGGATGTGTGTTGGGGACGCGGCAGTAGGCCACACTTGCCTGGGTTCAAGGCCCAGCTCTGCCGCGTCCCGGCTGAGTGCCTTTAGCGCTTTACTCTGCCAGGTCTCAGTCCCCTCCTCTGTGGAATGGGCACGATCATGACAGTGCCAGCCTGCTCGAGTTTGAGGATCAGCAAGCTTAGAGCAACACCTGCATGTGACACTGCCTGGGGGCATCATTTGGCAGGACCATGAATGGAAAAGGCGTCTCGTTCCAGTAGCTTCTCTAGCTCTGTCCAGCCTGCTGCTGGACCTCTTCTGGGCCCCTGTTCTCAGTTTCTCCTTTCCTCTCCTGCTTTTCCTCCACAGGCGGGTCTCTCCTGAGCGCCTACTATGTGCCAGACACTGTTCCAGGCACGGAGTGGGTGCCCATGGACTCAGCTGCCCCCCAAGGGAGCTGATTCTGTGACGGGGCCGGCACTGAGCCATCCAGTACATCCAGTGAGAGCCTCCCTGAAGGGGAGCAGGTTCAGATGGACATGGAGCAGGGGAAGGCCCCCTTCAAGTGAATCCACGGCGTGGCCCGTGTGAGAGAACAGCACATGCAAGGACCCGGTGGCAGGAGCGGGCTTGGTGTGTTCAAGGGACAGTGTGGCTAGGCTGAGCCAGCGTAGGGGGCCTTCAGGCGGGGTCTTTTAGCCGTGAAAGGGGTTGGAGTTTTCCTTGGCTTCGGTAAGAGCCTCTTCTGAGGCCAGGGCTTCTTGTCTGGGGCACTGTTCGTGTTGGGGCCAGACACGTCTTTGTGGGGCTGTCCTGGGCATTGTAGGCTCTACCCACAAGATGCCAGTGGCACCAGCTGTGACACACACAAATGCTTCCAGACATTTCCAGAAGTCTCCTGGGGGACAGAGCCCCCCCCCCAGGTTGAGAACCACTGGGCCCAGGCAAGGTGGGGCAGGGGCCAGAATGGCCTGGCACCAGGGCCCCTGGTTCTAAGCTGCATCTTGTCACCAACTTGCTGTTTGACCTCAGACCAGCATCTCATGCTGTGGGTTCTTCAGTCAAATGGGGGCTGGTTGGGGTGGCAGACCCACAATCCCAGTGCCCCTCTCCCTCCCACATCGGTGGCAGACATCGCTAATCAATCACAGCTTGCCTCCCTGCTCAGCCCAGAACTCTGGGGACCACTGAGGCACTCGAGTCAGGAGCCCAGTGAGCAGCCTCTCGGGTCCCCCTCTCTCAACAGCAAGCTGGAGTCTGGCACTCCTGGGTTCAATTTCTGCTCTGGTGGTTGCCTCTGAGACTCAGTGACTCAGTTTTCCTATCTGTAGAACAGGACTAGAATACCTCCCCTGGAAGCTGATGGTGGGATGGAAATGGACTTAGGATGGGGCTTTGCGGTGTCAACAAATGTTTGTGGCATGCACAATTGAGAGCGTGCTGCGTCTTGCTCTGGGGTGTGACATGGTGGGAACGCTTGCCCACTGCTGCTTGGAGTGTAGCCACGATCAGTCACCTTAGGGAGGCATTTGGCATCACCTCGTCAAGTGGAGCATGCTCCTAATCTGTAATCAAGCATTCCACACCTGGAGGACTCCTGCGTGTGCGGGGGACTTGCTCCTCTCATACCCGGAGACCCGAGGGTCCACGTAGAGCATCGTGCACACCTGAGCTCCAGGCGGCCCACGTGTCACCTAGAGGAACTTGCGCACCTGCGCCCTGGTGGATGCAGGTGGACACCTGCAAGAGCTGGCACTGAGCCCTGTGGCTCTATCGCAGTAGCATGGCTTACTGTAAGGACGTTTGCTACAACGACAGTGTCTGCAGCATGATAGTGGTTGCCTCACACGATGATTTTGCCTACTAAGCAACGAGATAAACAACCTGGGGTCTGCCTTAGTGTGGACTTCCCAGGCAGCACATCCTGAGACTGCTTCAAGGGCACAACATGGACGTGGGGGGTCACCCCAGGAAGCACCAACGCTAGGGGGCCTAGTGATTGAGGCAGGGTGGAGAAGGCAGCTGAGAAAGGTGGTCATCAAGGAGGGTGCCATGTGGGCTGCCAGGGCTTACTCCCACTGGGGCCCTCAGGGAAACGGCATCGTTTGAGTGCCTCAGTTTCCTGGTCTGTCTCTGCTTGCAGCTCCTACCAGTCATCCCCAAGGGCCGCCCCCCCGGTGGCCTCACTTCTCCAGGCCTTCCGGCCTGCCCTGCACATGAGAGGGGCTCTCTGGCTGAGAGACGTGGGCCCTGGAGCTGGCAGCAGTGTGGGGCGATGCTGGGGTCCGGAGGGCAGTGTCGCCTGGTGTGCCTGTTGACCTGGACACCTGTAGAAGGTGAAATGGTGAGTGAGGAAGGCAGGGTGCTGATGGCTCGTCACTTACAGATGTGCTGTGAACACAGAATGGAGTTCTCTGTTGCTTATTGATGTGCAGGGGTGTGGTGAGAGGGTATAGGCAGGCATGGGGAGTCGGGTGGGCACCCTGCCAGGGGGAAAGGTGGCCAGGTACTCACCTCTCTCTAACAATTCCTTTCTGCCTTCGTTTTTTGTTTTGGGGTCTCTGTCGTCCAGGCTGGAGTGCAGTGGCACCAACACAGGTCACTGCAGCCTCGACCTCCTGGTCTCAGGTGATCCGTCTGCCTCAGACTCCTGAGTAGCTGGGACGACAGGCGTGCACCACCATGCCTAGGTAATTTTTAATTTTTTTTGTAGAGACGAGGTCTCGCTGTGTTGCACAGGCTGGACTTGAACTCCCAGGCTTAAGGGATCTTTTCTGCCTCATCCTCCCAAAGTGCTGGGGTTACAGGCATGAGCCACCAGGCTCAACCTCTGCCTCCTTTTTCTACGTGGAGATGTGTTATGTGCACAGCCACGGGGATAACTGGAGCAGATCTCAAGTGCACACTGACAAGGCTTTGCATACACAGTGTCCTGTGTCTCCACAACTCAGATCAAGATATAGAATGCTCCACACCCCCAGGCCCCCCCTGGCCCCTTCCAGGCTGTACCTCCCCCGGACTTGTTGAATTACTTTTTGCAAGTGACTTCGAGTGAATTTGACGGACCGTGAAGACGTGCCAGAGCCGGGTAGTGATGCGTTTGGGGGTGTGTGCTGTGCTTTTCTCTTTTCTTCTGCATCTTGACATGTTTCATCGCCATCATCACAGAGAGAAGAGGAGGACTTGGGCGGGTGTGAGGGCAGGAGTGAGGGCGGCATCCGGGCCTGGACAGAGACCCACCGGGAGGGGTTTCTCAGACCCTGCGGCCCCCCAGGAGGGCTCGTGTTAGGGGGGTTTCCAAGAGGAGCGCTGCTCTGGGTCCGAGCATTCCGCCCTGTCAGGCCACAGACAGAGTTGCCCCAGAGGGTCCTGGGGACCATCCCTGCCCGTGCAGAGGCCGTCGGGGCTGCTTCGAAAAGCCGCCATGCTTGGGCAGCACGCAGGCCGGCCCGAGGCTCCTGCCTGCCCGTTCTTTCTGGGTCACGAGTCGCTGATTGTGCCTGCCATGCTGGCTTGTTTGCAGTTCCTCCGTGGGTGGCCCGAGCCGCCCATTGTGGCAGCACAATGGTGGTGGCCGAGCTTGTGTGAAGAAACCGGGACAGGAAGCCCAATCTAGGCCAGCCGAGCTCACTCCCGGCTTCCTGCCCTCCCTGGCTGCGCCGGGCGGGGGCCTTTGTCCCCGTGCGGTCTGGGAGGTGGGAGGCCTGACTTCCCGTGGCCATCCTCGGCCATGGGAAAACGTCTTCTGGGGCCACTGTCCCCATCCCCTCCACCCACCGTCCTTCCGGAAGCAGGACCAGCAGCCCCCTAAGGGCATCGAGGCTCTGCCCTGGGCCGGGCGCAGCCCTGCCTTCTTGTGGTTTTCGAGTACCTGCTGTGTGCCAGGCACGGCTTGGGCCCTGAGGATACAGAGTGAACAAGAGAGCCCAGGCCCCTGCCTTCAGGAAGCTTCCAGTCGCTTTATCCTGTTGCATCCTGAGGGGCAGGTGCAGTACTTCTGTGATCCCCATATTTGAGAAGAGTTAACTAAGACTCAGAGAGGCTATGCACTCTCCTGAGGTCACACAGCAGGAAGGAGAAAGATCTGTGGTTTCAACCCAAACTCCCTGGTGTCCAAACCTGACCTCTGTTGTTGGATTGGGAGTTAGGGTTTCATCCCAGCCATGCTCCCTTCTTCTCTTGACCCTTCCCTGAGGCGCTAGTGTAGATTGCGTAATCTCAGCTTTCTCATCTTTCAAATGGGCTCATAATGCAGGACGGGAGGGTAGAAAGTGCATGAAGGCAAGGAGGGCCTCTTGGAGGAGAGGACATCTGAGCTGAGACCTGAGGGATGAGAAGGAGCCTGCCCAGGGTAGAATGGTAGAATGGGGGGGGAAACATCCTGCTAGCAGGAAGAGCTTGTGCAAAGGTCCTGAGGCGGGATTGTGTTTGGCAGGTGGACAGAATCTAGAAAGAGGGTGTGGCTGCAGATAACGAGGTGTGGGGGGATGGTGTGCTGGAAGCTGAGGTCAGAGAGTTTAGCAAGGACAGGGTCATGGGGGCCTTATGGGCCACGGAAGGATTTGGATTTCAAGGGCAGTGGGAAACCATGCAGAGTTTAAAGCTGTGGGTTGATGAACCTGAGACACATGTTTAAAAGGGTCTCTCTGGCTATGTGTGTGGAGAGGAGACCTCTCGGAGGGTGAAGGGGACTGGGGGGGAGGGACTATGTGAGTCCATATGGGAGATGATGATGGCTTGGCCTGGGAAGAGGGGGAGGAAATGTTTTTTGGGTGAAGCTGATGGCATTTGCTGGTAGATTGGAAATGGAGGAGAGAGTCGGAGGACAGTGGGGGGTTTTAGAGGGCAGAGGTGCCAGTAATCGGGGGTGGGGGGTGGGCTCCGGAGGTGTGGGAAGGTCAAGGGTCAGAGGTTGGGTGAATGAAGTCTGGGGACCCCTTGCACTCCCATGGGAGGTGTGGAGGCTGCAACTGGAGAGGGAGTCAGGCTTCAGGGGAGCCGCCCAGGCGGGGGGTGTAAGCTCAGGGGTCATCAACAAAGAGATGACTGAGATTGTCCTGCGCTCTGTGTAGACAGACTCGAAGCTGCCTTCCTGTGTGTCCTGTCTCCCTCCCTGCTGTCTGCTGTGCGGCCTGCCATTGCACCCCCTCCCAAGAGGCTTACCTCTGGGCAGGTGGCCGAGCTCCTGGTGGCGTCATGGACATCTCTCCCGCTGACAGGAGAGTACCTGACAGCCTTCTCTCTGCCTGCCTGCATCTGGCCAGATCCCAGCGCTGTCCCTGCTGTAATCTCCCGAGACAGCCATGGTCGGATGGGACTCGCTGTTGGTGAGCCTGCACCAGGCTTGTGACAGAGAGGCCATGGGCTCCCTGGGGCGGCCCCCCGTGACCTGGGCTGTAATGTGACTTGGGAGGGCAGGCGATGGGCCAGCCCCCCACTCGTCATGACCCTGCAGCTGAGGCGGGATCGTCATGTGGCTGTCGCCAGGCCCACCTGTGGTCCTGCCCCATGTCCTGGAGGTGGGGCAAGCCAGGAAGAAGTTGCTGGAAGGTTGGCCTCAGTTTCCCTAGGGTGCTGACGCCGATCTCTTTCCCTTCCCACACACTATCCTGCCCCCTTGGCCGCCCGTGTGACCCCTCGGCTACCCTGCCTTCTGTACTCTGTCTCACCCCTACCACCCAGGCCCGGGCAACCATCTCCTGTCCATACTGCTGCACCCTTCCGCTCCAGTCTCCCCACCTTTTCGTTCACCCCGTAAGGCCCAGCTCCATGCAGTAATGGAGGGCTCCTTCACCGACACGTGAACATGGGGAGATTTTCCTTCAAAAGAATCCTAGTTTCTGGCTTCACTCAAAAAAAAAAAATTAAGAACCTCTGGTGATCCTGGCCTCTCGTGGCTCCCAGAGGCCCTGCCACGCCCCTCGTCACAGGCGAGCCATGGTTTGTCTGAAAAGAGTAACAGGAGCAAGGACTGTGGTCCCTTGATGCAGCAGGGTTCTAGGCATCTGTCAGGAAGCACAAGGATGCTCCCTGAGTGATGATCTGGAAAGATCTTTGAGCTATCAGAGTGGGAAAAGCAGGTGCAGGGCATCCTGTGTACGTTGCTGTTATCTGGTGTATAAAAAGAGGAAAAATAGGAATAGATGTACATATGTGTATCATATGTGTATATGTACATTTGTGTTTGTGTTTGATTTTGCATTTGTGTTTGTGTTTGATATTGCATTGATTCTTTGGAAGGATGTCCAAGAAACTAGGAGCTGGCTTTCCTTTGGGGGGTGGGGAGGGACTAGATTGTTGGGGGTTGGGGTGGACAGAGTTTTTTGTGTTTTTGACATTTTATATTTTTTGGTGGGGGGACAGGGTCTCACTCTGCTGTCATTTAGGCTAGAGTGCAGTGGCCTGATCATAGTTCACTGCAGCCTTGAACTCCTGGGTTTAGGCTGTCCTTCTGCTTCAACCTTCTGAGTGGCTGGGATTACAGGAATGCGCCACCATGCTCAGCTACTTTTTTGATTTTTTTGTAGAGGCTGGTTTCGAACTCCTGGCCTCATGCGATCCTCTCACCTTGGCCTCCCAAAGAGTTGGGATTACAGGCATGAGTCATCGTGCCTGGCCTATTGTTGACTTTAGAGTCATGTTAGTGCATTATTATTCAGAAGTTAAATAGTTAAAAAAAACAAATCCCGGCGTGGTAGCGCTGCCTGTAGTTCCAGTTACTCGGGAAAGCTGAGGCAGAAGGATCACCGGAGCCCAGCAGGTCGAGGCTGCGGTGGCTGGGAGCGGCCACTGCACTCCAGTCTGGGCGACAGAGTGAGACTCCAACTCAAAAAAAAAAAAAAAAAAAAAGAGGAAATGAATGGTGGTCTGAGAGGCCCCCGTGGTGGAGAAGCAGGCGTGGGTGTGTGTCTTTGGGCTGAGGTTCCTTGAGGGCAGGGGCTTTGCGTTAGCTTTCACTGTGTCTTCAGGGCCTGGTGCGTAGATGCTCGGTAAACCTTCAGCGACTGACTGGGAGTGAGGGATGTCGCAGTGTGTTCGGTGTATAAACAGCAGTTCTTCTTTGTTCTCTGTCTGTGTGCCTGGACCGTAATCCCTCCAGGTTCTGGTTGGCATTTGAATCCTGACCCTTCTGTAGGGCTCTCCTGGGAGAACGGGCAGTATGGACACTCACTTCTCTCTGCTTCCCCCTCCCCAGGCGTTCCTGCACCGAATCCGGCAGAACGTGGCGGACTCCGTGGAGAAGGGCCTCACGGAGGAGAATGTCAAGGTGTGGATGCCCCGGCTGACCCCTTCTGGAATGTCCTGCTGCTTTGTGCCTGGCTCCTCCCAGGCGGTGATCAGAGGGTGTGCAGGACGAGGTGCATGTCTCACTGACCACTGGCTCTGCCTCCCCAGCTGACTCCCTGCAGCCCAAGGGGCCTCTCAACCCTGAGTGGCTATGCTTGGTGGACGTCAGGAGGAGGCAGCCCCGTGCCTGGCTGCCTAGATCAAGATTTTCTCTCCTGCTCTGTGTGGCCAACCTGTCTTCCAGCCTCCTCCTTTCAGCCCTCCTGGCTTGGAGCCAGTGGAAAATCCCTTCCCAAGTGCCCCCGGGAGCCTGGCACTCTGGCTGCCCCGCTGGCAGCCCCATCCCTCCCCCCGCACTGGGCATCCAGTGTCCAGGCAGGGCTGATGAGTAATTGGGTCCAGCTTCTCTTGGCCGAGGCTCTGGGAGAGTTTCAATGGGCCTTCTGTGCGCACGGCTCAGCCCCAGCCTGGCTCCCTAGCCTGGCTCTCAGTGTGACCTTTCTCTCTGAGCCGCCTTGCAGTCCTTGGGGCTCTGAGGGTCGTGGTCCGAGGGAAGATGGGGAGGCAGGGTGGGGCGGGTGTCCCAGGTGCCCAGCACTTACAGCACACAGAGGGCTTGGTCAAGGAAGACAGTCCCCCAAGTGTCCTGGTTAATTTCAGCTGTGACCTTGCATGTCGGCAGTTCAAAGACCGATTTTTTGCATGAGAAGCTGAGGGTTAGGGATCTAAAGGGGCTTGCTCAGAGTCCCTGCGTGGCTGGTCCTGGGGGATGTGTGTGTGTGAATGTGTGTGCGTCCACACGCGTGTGCTGGGAGCTAAGCTCTTTATGCATTCATTCATTCACTCACTCAGCATTCAGCAGATATTTACTGAGCACCTGCTGTTTATGATACTCTGTTATAGGTAAACGTTATTTATCATAATTTTAAACTGTAAATTGTTACAGCTTAAAAAATTTGCCTTTTTTATGAGGTCTTTTTATGGGTCTTCAGGCCTTCAGGTCTTGGTCCGCGTGTCACCCTCTCAATGTGACTGACCCTTTCACTGCAAAAACCCTGTCTGTTTCCTTCGTTAAAACGATACTTTCACAGGGGCAGAACTTGTTCACTTCCTGTTGGATCCTCTGGGCCTCTAACCATGCCCAGCACGTAGTAGGTGCTCAGCAAACGCTTGCTGAATGGGAGTTGCTGTGCTTGAATGTTGAAGCCTGTGAGTGCTTTCCTTCCTCAAAAATTAAATTTAAAGACGCACCGGTTAAAAAAAGAAAGAAAGAATTGATGCAGTTCAAAAGGACCTAGTTAAAAAGAAAGTCTTGCCTGTCTCTCCCCAGAGGTCTCTCGAGTTACCCGCTTAGATTGTCATCCAGAGTCTCTGCTTCTGCCAACGTAGATCGCAGTGGCCTTTTTGTGTTATTTCACACAAGCAGGCCCATATTGGAACCTGTCTGGCCCCTTGATGTTCCCCACTTAACAATATGTTTTAAAGATCATTATGGGGTACTATATCCATACACATAGACCTGTAGATTCTTTTGCAGGCTGCATGGTATTCCGGCATGTGGAACTTACTTAGCTATGGACTAATGAGCCAGTCCCTGTGGATGGACATTTGGCTTGTTTCTAGTCTTTTGTTGTTGCAGATAAGGCTATGGTGTATGAACTTGGCCGACCACTGAGTTCTCAGCCTCAGCACTCTTGGTATTCCTTGTTGTGGGGCAGCCTGTACATTGTGGAAGCTTCTCAGCATCCTTGGCATCTGCAGCCACCCCACCTGTTTGTGACAGTCAAAAATGTCCCCAGACATTGCCAAGTATTCCCCAGGGTGCCACGCAGTGGATCAAAAGGTTAAATTCTCAAATGTAGAATTGCTGGATAACACTGATGTGAAGTTTGCACTTCAAGATTGATATGGGGAGACAGTCTCGTGTGCTGTCTGTGACAGCTTAAACAGCATGTTTCAGACATCCTACCTTATTGCATGTTCTTCTATCCTATCATGTAACAGGTGCATGGACTTATACTCCTTGCTTTAAGCGTCGGTCCGTGGTTGGGCGCACCAGTGGTGTCTGGGTGTGATGAATGTTTGCTTGCTAAGCAGGAAGCTCCTCACTGGACTATGTGACCCAGGGGATGTTCATTATTTTGCACAAGGTTCTTCTTCTATAAATTGGGGATAATGCAGTTTCTACCTCATGAACTTACACTGAGGATTAGGCGCTGTAAAGGCACATAAAGTTCTTAGCACAGGATTAGTCACTAATCCTGATTAGTGCACGTTAGTAATATTTTTGCTACTGTGATTACATTTATTAGTGGTGAACTGGCTCCAGTGTTTGAGTGCCTGTTTTAATACAGCCTCACCTACACTGCGGGTTATATGTTTTCTAATGGTTGGCTACGCTTGCCCTCATGCCTTGATTAATGTCTCTGGCCTCACTTTCCCTCTCAGATCCTGTTCTCGAACATCGAGGACATCCTGGAGGTTCACAAGGATTTCCTGGCCGCCTTAGAGTATTGCTTACACCCGGAGCCTCAGTCTCAGCATGAACTTGGGAACGTTTTCTTAAAATTCGTGAGTACAGCGCCCCAGCCCTGGGGGACCCTGTAGCTTTTGAGGAGGGTGTCTCCCTGGGTCCCTGTGCCACCTGTCCCTGGCTGGTTTCCTCCGCAGGCCTGTCTGGGAAGTGGGGCAGCTGTGGAGGGCAGGGGACCTCTGTGCATCCCAGGAGCAGTGGGGGTGGGCCAGGCCCGGCGGACCGCGGGTGCCTGTAGTGAGTCTCCTTTCCTTCACATTCACATCAAACATGGCCCTTGCTGAATGCCCACGACCCGGGGTCCCTTGACCTTCTGGCCTGGGAGAGGCCCTCTGCCACAGAAGGACCAACAGAGGCTGAGAAGAGGACATCAGACAGACCTGGTTTGCATCCAGGCTCAGGCACTCACTGGCCAGCGAGGGCACCTGGTCCTTGGGTGCCTTCTTGGGCTGGTGGTCAGAGAGGCTGACGCTTGTCATAATAACTTCTCCCTTCCTGGAGGATTCCTGGGTTACCTGAAATTGAGGGTGGTGGGCTGGAGGGAGGAGGCAACAGCCTTCCCCTCCCTCTCCTCTGTGCTGTTTGGGACCCTCTAGCAGGGAGAGACGTCCACATTGGCCTCTTTGCCTCTCTGAGCCTCAGCTACCTCCTCTGATTAAGAAGTAGGGATAGTCATGCCCAACCTGAGGGTTGGCAGGAAGACTCCCAGGAGAAAAGCAATCGGTGCAGCCTGGAGCAGTGCTGTTCAGCCCGGGCGATCTGCCCCTAGGGGACGCTGGCAGAGTCCCGAGACATTTCTGGCTGTCGGGACTCTGGGGGAGGGGTGCTGCTGCCTTCTGGCGGGTAGAGGCCAGGGGCACCACCATGTATCCTACAGCACACAGGACACCCCACAACAGAGATTCTCAGGCCTCCGATGTCCACAGGGTCAGGGGGAGAGACCTTGGTGCCTGGTGAGCGCTCGCTCTGTGTTAGCTCTGTTCATCGTCGTCATCACCGTCTTCACCAACTCACTTCTCCAAGGGATTGCATCTGAGTGGTCAGCGTCTAGGATGACAGAGCTGTTGTGGCTCTGCCCTTGGAGGGTGACAGCCTGATGGAGGTGACAGTCTCTTGGGCAGACAGTCAGAAGGAGGGTGTTTCTAGCCCCCGGCCAGGCCACCGAGCTGCTCACCTGTGGTACTCTCAGCGAGCTGTTTTAACTTGTCTGGGCCTCAGTGTCCTCAACTGCAAAGTGGGTATAAACCCATGCATGATGTTGTGGTGAGTATTAAGTGAGATAATACAGGGCGCATGCTCGGAACAGCTGCTGGCATGCAGCAGGTGCTCAGTAAATGTCGGGTGCTGTCTTCCTGTTCATGGAGTGGACGCTCCTCCATGCTTGAAACAGGACAAGTGAGAGAGTGTGGTGGGGCATGGGGGGCTGGGTGCTGGTGGAGGGCGCTAAGGCAGAGAGATGGGGCCCACTTGTGTTTAAGAGACACTGGCTGCTGCAAGGGAGGGTAGACAAGAAGGGGGAGGCAGGGAGATCCGCTGAGAGGTCACCCCGCCAAGTCCCAGACGAGTGTACCTTGGGCCAGTGCAGTGGCCATGGAGGTGGCGAGAAGGGGCAAGGGACAGTGAAGAGTGAGAGGGACGCCTCCCCTCTGGGGTCAGAGGAAGGAGCGAGTGCTTGTGGCTCGGGGTCAGCAGCCAAGGTTGTTCTACTGCCAACCAGCCAAGTGTACCCGGGCAAGGCTCTTCATCTCTGGAGGCCTCAGTCTCTAGCTCTGTACAGTGTGAGTGACGAGAGCACCTCTGCACAGGATTGCTGTGAGGGTGAAACAAGCTGGTCCCACACTGAGCATCATTCCAGCTGGGACACCAGGAAAGTCTTTCTGGAGGAGGTGGCCTGGGGCTGGTCGTGAAGTGATGACCTGAGCTTAAGTGGGACAGTCATATTTAGCAAGAGTGGGGCACAGGGTCTTCAAGGTGCTTCATGCAACTTGCCAAAACCCCGCTCCCACACCCTGGCTTCCCTACCTGCGCCCCAGAGGTTTAACCGTGTAAGAGTCAGCCAGGCTTAGTGGCTTGGGCTGTCATCCCAGCACTTTGGGGGGTCGAGGCGAGTGGATTGCCTGAGCCCGCGGGTTTGAGACCCACCCGGGCAACTTGGCGAGACCTCCTCTCTACAATAAATCAAAAACTAGCCGGGCATGGTAGCGCATGCCTGTAGTTCTGGTTACTTGGAAGGCTGAGGTGGAAGGATCGCTGGAGCCCAGCAGGTCGAGACTGTGGTGGCCGGGAGCGGCCACTGCACTCCAGTCTGGGCGACAGAGTGAGACTCCAACTCAAAAAAAAAGAGTCAGCCAGGGCTCTGGGCCCAGGGCCCCACTGGACTTTTCCCTCCTCTCTTTCCAAGGGGTTCCTCACATGCTCAGAGAAGTGGGGGGACTGGGGAGGGGGAGGAGGTGGGTACACACAAGGCTGCCTCCCTTTGCGACCTCTCCTACACTGCCTGGCCCCTCCTTGTGTAACCCCCTTGGATCTGGCCCCTGATGGAGGCTGTTGCCCCACCACGCTCATGCCACACCAAGGCGAATGTTTAGGCCTTTGTGGGCAGTTGTTTCCAGCCTCCCCAGGACCCAGCTCGCATCCTGCCTGGGCCGGGGATCAAGCATGTTAGAGCCTGCCTGCCTGACTTAGTATCCTGGCTCTGCTGTGATCCTGGGAGAATGACCTCACCTCTCTGTGCCTCAGTTTCCTCATCTGTAAGCTGGGGATGGCAAAAGCTACCTTCTAGGGTAGTTGAGGGAATTAATGACATCCGTAGTGTCTGGCGCATAATAAGTGCTCATGAGCAGGTGCTCAGGGTGTGGTGTGCATACCAGGCCATGCGAGCCAGCACTCTAGTGCCTCCTGGGCTTCTCTGGAGAGTGACTCCTTGCAGGGTTCCCAGGAATGGGCTTGCTGGGCCTCATTCCAGGCCGTGCTGTTTTTTCGAGAGCCTCCCTGAGCTTCCGCCGGGCTCCTGCCCATTCAACCTCACAGAGGATGGATGCCCCAGGCTTTGACCAGCATAGGGCGTTCTGAGGACTGAAGGGACGTGCACTGGAGATATAGCTCAGGCCCTTCCCTGCTTCTCCTGGAGCCCTCTAGAGGTTCCCACCCTGCTGGAAGAAAGTCCCCACACCCCACCAGGCTGGGTCTGCTTCCTGGACCTCACTCCCCACTCTGGCCATACCGGTCTCCTTGCTGTTCCAGAACGTGCTGAGCCCACACCCCCCACCCCAGGTCTCCAGGTGGGCAGACGTCCCCATGGCTCCCTCCCTCCTTGCGGCTTTCTCCGTGACCCTGCCCCACCCCCTACTTTATTATCCTCAGCGGCCCTTGTCACCATCGGCGTATGGGGATTGGTCCCTTTCTGTTGATCATCTGTCTCTCCCTAGAACATAGTCAACTTGTAGGACTATTTGTTTAATCCCTTAAAAATATTTAAAACCCTTAAATATATTTAAAAAGGGAAATATGGGCCAGGCGCAGTGGCTCACACCTGTAGTTCCAGCACTTTGGGGGTCCACGGTAGGAGGATTGCTTGAGCCCAGAAGCTTGAGACTAGTCTGGGCAACATTACTAGACCTTGTCTCTTAAAAAAAAACTTAGCTCAGTGTGGTGGTGCATGCCTGTGGTTCCAGCTACTTGAGAGGCTGAGGTAGAAGGATTACCTGAGCCCAGGAGGTTGAGGCTGCAGTGAACCGTGATCATGCCATTGCATTCCATTCTAGGTGACAGTGTGAGACCCCAACTAAAAAAAACAAAAGAGGGAAATTTGTATTCTTGGAAAAGGAAAATGAATATCTCTTGCTATAAATAGAAGGGAATCGTAAAACTAAGAACAGTTGGAACCAGACTGCATCACTGCATCTGTCTAGATCCTCTTGCGCACCTGAGGCTCTGAGCCGGTGCCTGCCCTGGGTTTGGTCAGGAGGATGAAGGGGGTCAGGCTGGTGGTGTCGTCTCACACCTGACTGAGACCCTCCGAGAGTAGCCGGAACGATTGAGGCAGGAGCCAGCTTTCTCAGTGTGTGAGTCATTGTTTTCCAATTTAAAATCATCTTAATTTAAAAATTAAAATCCTCCCACCCCCTCCCTCCTTGTTACGGAGACGGCACTGAGTCATCCTGTCTCGGGGCTGCCCCCCCGCGCGCTGGGCTTCCAGAAGCTGGAGCTGTGCATGCAGGTGGCCTCTTGAGGCAGCTGAGGGCGAGGCTGCATGGGCGCCACCCTGGCCTTGATGGTCCCGTGAGGAAGAGACTGTGGGGCTAGGACAGCCCCTCAGGCTGTACACCGCATGGCGAGTGGGCAAGGCCTTTGCACCCACACTGCCCAGTCCCGGGGCTGGGCTGTCCTCAGGAGTGGGGGCACGGCCTCCGGGGAGTGTCTCAGCCGAGGGCCGCCCGCCACCACTCCCGGCGTCTGGGGAAGGGGTGCCTCTGCCCTCCCTGTCGGGAGTTTGAACAGTGCGCCACGTATCCACCACTGCCCCAGAGGAAAGTGGCCCCGGGCCCATCTGCTCCCTGCCTGGAGATGTTTCCCCAGCCGAAGCTGCATCTGGGCCAGTGAGGAGGTGATTGGGAACTGAGCTCTGCCGACTGGCTCTCCAGAAGGGGAGGGAGCCCTGGCTCACAGTCCAGCCCACTGGTGCTTCCTCAGTCAACGGGTAGGGGAGAGTTGTTCAACCCTTTGCCCCAAAACCCAACCACGAACTCCCATGTTTATCACAAACTAGCACTGAGTGGACATTGTCTTTGAGCTGGGTGCTGTTCAGTGTGTCCTTCGTATAGTAATTCATTAAAACTTCACAACAGTCTTTAAAGGCGAGTACTATTCTTGTACCCATTTTACAGATGAGAAAACTGAGGCCTAGAAAGATGAAGTGGCAGGCCCGCTTGCACAGCCAGTGAGTGTCTGGGCTAGGATTTGAGCTGGCACATGTGGCTCGGGAGTGTGTGCTTCTCATCATCTTACGTGATAATGTTTCTTGAAATACGTATGGCATCTCCTGTGTGCCAGGCACCGTGCTAGGCCCTGGGAGGCTGCACTAAATCAGATACATTTGCTGTCTGCTGCCACGTGACTTGTAGGCTGGAGAGACAGAGGGCAAGGTAGCAGATGAGGCCATTGTAGACGGCGGGGCAGATTTAAAGAGCATAACTGTGGAGGGGTTCACGGGTGACCCTACCAGAGGTAGCTCTGTTGGGAGGTCAGGGCCAGGGCTGCTGGGTTCAGCCAATGAAAAAAAGCCCGCAGGTTCGAGAACCACCCGGGCAACTTGGCGAAACCTCATCTCTACAATAAATCAAAAAATTAACCAGGCGTGCTAGCACGCGCCTGTAGTTCCAGCTACTTGGAAGGCTGAAGCAGAAGGATCACCGGAGCCCAGCAGGTCGAGGCTGTGATGACCGGGAGCGGCCACTGCACTCCTGTCTGGGTGACAGAGTGAGACTCCAACTCAAAAAAAAAAAAAAAAAGAAAAAAAAAAAGAAAATAAGGGACACTCAAGTTCAGGACCACATCATGCTTTTTTAGTGCAAGTCTGTCTCATGCAATATTTGAGACCTATTGAAAAATAAGTTGCTGTGTATTTGAAATGAGACCTCGCCTGGGCATCCTGGGCTTTATCTGACAACCCAAGGTAGAGGCGGCCTCTTGAGGGGTAGATTGGGGTGATCCTGGGGGAGGGAGCTCTGGGCTGTGGGTGCATCCTGTGAAGTCCTGAGCTGGGAGCATGCTTGGCATATTTGGGGGAGGAAGGGGTGAGTGTGGCTGGAGCAGAGTGAATGATGGGGGGAGTGGGGGAGTTGGGGGTGTGTCATGGGGGCGGATCCTGTTGGGCTTGGTGGGCCAAGGCCTGAACTGCAGGTTTTATTCTGAAGTCCTAGGAAGCCACCAAGGTCTTCAGCACTGGAACAGTGTGGTCCAATTGGTGTTTAACTCCTTCTCCCTGCAACTTTGTGGACTGGTAAATTACAGTCTGGGGAGATCCTGGAAAAATTGATAGCCAATTCTTCCATTCCCCTCCCTACTGCAGGAGATGTCTACATGGCCAGCATCTTTCCTTCTCTGGGTGTCAGTCTTTCTGGCTGTGAACTGGGTAGTTGGAGTAGGTGGTCCCTGCGGTGCCCGTGTCACCTCCTGACCAATCTGGGCAGCAGCTGCCACCTCTGATGATCCTCGAGCCCTCCCTGGGGCTAGATCCCTTCCCCTGCTGTCCCCAGTTGGCAGCTGTCCCCTTCTCTGCTCTCACACCCCGAACCCACAGCCACACGGTTCCCACCCAGCACATCTGTGTATGCACAACTGCGTGTCTGTTTCTTTCTGGCCATCAAAGCCCCACATGGGAACCCCAGGAGGAAATGGGACACGTGGACTCTGAGCTGTCAAAAGTAATGTTTCCATATTTGCAGGTTCTCAACCACGACTGGATCAGGCTCAGTGAGAGGACGTGGAGGGGATTGAACTGGACGTGGTTCTGAAGAGGGGTGTTGTCATTTGCTAAATTTAACTTCTCCAAGTCTCAAGCCCAGGGCCCCTGCCCTTTCCGCAGGTTGAAGGAGAAGATGACATTACGGACTGTGTTGGAAAAGGGGCTCAGGGGATGAGGAATGGCAGACTTGTGGTGAGCTTACTATGTCCTCACCTCTTCTGTGTCTGTGGCAGATATCACCAATCAATCACAGCATTCTGTCCCCTTGGAGTTCCAGTGTCCTTCTTCCTCAGTGTGCCAGTGGCACTACCCATTGCTTAAGTGTGGCATGTGAGAAGACACAGATTTGCCCCTGCTTCCTGGCCCAGTCCTTTCCTAGTACAGATGGAGATGGACGGGGAGACCTGTCACCTCACTAAGCTTGGGTTGGTGTTTCTTGTTTCCTTCCCAGAAAGTGTGTGTCAAGACTGTCTTCACTGCAAGTGACAAAAACACCAACACAGTCTTCAACAACAACAACAAAAAAACTTGATTGGCATATATAAATGAAATGGTCAGGTGCTTATACTGGCTTCAGGCATAGCTGGATCCAGGACCCCGCATGATGTTTTCAGGACTTGATCTTTCTCTGTCCCTGGGCTCTGTTGGTTTCATTCTTGGAGGATGGGAGGCATGTATGGGGTGTGCGCCTCACGTGGTGGCAGAGTTTCAGCAGCAGTTCAGAGTTTCTCTTTTTAATTATCCAGCAAGAATCCTTGTGGACTCTCACTGGCCCAGCTGGGGTCACATGGCCAGTGTTGCTGGGACAGGGAGCTCTTTGCTGGTTTGGCCTGGGTCACATCCTCACCCGTGGTGCCTGGGGATGGGGTGGGACTGGCCTGGGAAGAAGCATGGAGTGATTTGAGGGGCCTTAGGTCTTACTCTGTTTTCTTTTTCTTTTTTTTTTTTTTGAGTTGGAGTCTCACTCGGTTGCCCAGACTGGAGT
>NW_007258214.1:435565-476827 GCF_000164805.1 Carlito syrichta | reverse complement strand
TATTGTAGAGATGAGGTCTCGCTGCCCAGGCGGGTCTCGAACCTGTGGGCTCAGTCAGTCCACTCACCACAGCCTCCCAAAGGTGTGGGATTACAGGCTGAGCCACTGAGCCCGGCTCTCTGTTTTCTTATTTGCGTTCATCAGTCACCATACCTGCTGTCTGCCAGGACAGCTGTCTCCATTGGCACCACAGCAGAGACATCAACAGATACAAACCCTGTCCCCACAGAGCTCACAGTCCAGGGATGCTGAGGGAGCAGGCCAGTACCCAAATAGGAAGTGAAGCATACTGGGGGCCGAGCCATATCATATTGCTCAAAATCTGCCTGCCAGCCGGGCTCGGTGGCTCAGCCTATCATCCCAGCACTTTGGGAGGCCGAGGTGATGTGCTTGCCATCCTTAATAGATGAGAATTCAGAGGTCCAGAAATGTCATTTGTCTTGCCCAGGGTCACAGAGCTGGTGATCAGAGGGCTTGACCCTGGGCAGTCTGGCCGCAGAACCTGTTCTTGGCACCTGTGAGGTGGATGCTGGTCGTGTTGGTGAGTGCAGTCGTGGGGGCTTTTCCCGTCATATCTGAGAGCAGTGTTAATAGTGGGATCGCAGGCCCAGGGAAAGCCCAGGCTCTTGGCTGCAGAGGGACTGTGTTTTAGCTCCTTACTTTTGATGGGGTCCTCCTCCTGCCATTCATGTGCCTGCACTCATTGCCAGACCCTCCCTGTCGCCTGCAGGCCTCCTCTGCAGGCCCGGGTCTCCAGACACAGGCCAGTTCCTGTCACCAACAAGAAAGCTGTTCTCTTTCTTCCTCCCCCCTTCCCTGCAGCCTGCTTCCCCTTGGTCTGCAGGTAAGGCCCCCATTCCAGTTGTGCCCAGCAGCCCCTCACATGGGCTTAATCCGTGGCTGGGGAGGCTTTATCTCCTCACCCAGCGCCTTTGGCCTCGATGGTTCGTTAGGCTCATCTGAGAGAAGTGGAAACAGAAAAAGTTCTGCCTGACCTTTTTTGTGTGGGGACGTTGGATTCCCTCTCCTCCTTCCGCGCCGTGCGTGTGTGTGTGTGTTGGCATCTTGGTGGCAGCAGATACTTGGCTTGTGACTGTGTGTTTCTGTGTGCATGCTGATGGTGGGGGTGTGCTGTAGCTTGTGTGCTGTGGTGCTTAAGCTCATTGGGCAGTTCCTCGGAGTATGTGTCCTGTTCGTCCTGTGGTGTGCGTAAGTGTGTGTGCACTCTGGGTGGCTGTAGCATTCTTTTGGTGTTTTTCCCCATTGAGTCATGTTTGTTGATTGGGTTTATGTATGTAGCTAATACTTGTAGGGCATTTTGAAGTCTTATGTGGTGCTTATTGTGTGCCAGGCACTGTTCTTCTCATTTTACATATATGAAGCTGTTTAAACCTCCAGCAGCCTATGTGTGGGGGTCAGCTATGATGTCCATTTTATAGAAGAGGACACCAAGGCATAAGGAGGTGAAGCTGTGTGCCCAAGGTCATCCACAACTTAGGGAGTGTGGAGCTGGGTTTCTAGAATCGCTCGTGCACTTCCTCCTTATGCCACAGGGCCCTCGGAGCGCAGTCTGTGGGTTTGTGGCTTGAGATTTGTATCCCATGTATCTGCTTCCCATTCCCATCCCTGTCCCGTGCCGCGACATCTAGCTGGACACTGGCATGGGGGTTAAGAGCATTTGAGTCCTGGTTCTGTCATTTCACTGACTGTGAGGTCCTGGCAAGTGACTCTTCCTTGCTTTTCCTGTGTCGGAATGGGTCTCCTCCAGCAATTCCCGTGCAAGGTGGTTGCAAGGAGTGAGGGAGTGAGTGAGCTTATCCCCATTCCGAGAGGGCACGGTGTGGCCCGTCTCATGCCTGGTGCACATGCCATGTTGACATCATCATCCTGAGAGGGCGTGGTGTGGCCTGTCCTTGTGCCTGGTATACACACCATATTGGTTGTCATCATCCTGAGAGGGCACGGTGTGGCCTGTCCTCATGCCCGGTGCACACGTCATGTTGGTGTCATGATTCCAAGAGGGCACAGTGTGGCCCGGCCTCGTGCCCAATGCCCACACTGCGTTACCCATGGTGTCTGCTCAGATGGTATACACAGAGCCCCCAGGGTGAGCCAGGGCAGGCTGGAACCGCTCTTGGTTTTCTTACCAGTTCTCCCTTCTCTCTGATTTCCTGTTTCCTGCAGCCTCCACCGAAGGGCTGCTTGGGGCTTTTTCAGAAGCAAGATGAGCTGCTTGCTCTGCAGACCCACCCCTTCCTTCCTCAGCCTCTTCAGGTCTCTCACACCCCTCCCCCAGCCCAGGGTCGGGGCCTCGCAGCCCTTCCTCTTCCAGCGGCCTCACCCAGGGCATCCTTGTTGGGGGTTTGGTGGGTTCTGTGAACTGTCTGGAACCAGGAATGCTCAGCTGAGAGCTTCCTGCCAAAAAGCCCTTGTCCCTTCCAGTTCCGGAAACCTTGGTTGATGGCTACATACCTGGTGAGCCACAGGTGACCTCCAGGCTAAAAGAGTCCAGCTTGGGCTCAGGGCATCCGGGGGTCACCAGAGCTGTCTTCCTGCCATGACAGCTCCATGATTTAGGGATTCATATTAACTCTGCCATACAGATGAGGAAACTGAGGCACAGGGAGGTCAGGTAATCTGCCTAGTCTATAGTTAGGAGATGCAGAGCCAGGGTTCAAGCCCAGGCTCCTTGACCTGAGTCTGCTTTGACTCCTGAGCTGTGCTGCTCCCCCGAAAGGTTAGAATTGGGGTGAGTGGACCTGCCTGGCCCAAGATCCGCCAACTGAAGCCTCTCCTGGGTCCAGGGTCCTAGTGAATGGAGCATCCTGGCCCAAGATCTGCCGACCAGAGCCTCTCTGGGGTCTGGGGTCTTCCTCTCCCTCAGGCCCACTGGCCCAGCCGTCAGCACCTTGCAGGACATCTGCCTTGTTGCCATGACCTGTCTCCCATAAGCTCTGTCCTTGTCTTGCAGAAGGACAAGTTCTGCGTGTACGAGGAGTATTGCAGCAACCACGAGAAGGCCCTGAGGCTGCTGGTAGAGCTGAACAAGATCCCCACCGTGCGCGCCTTCCTGTTGGTGAGTGTTCCCTTCAGCTGGGTCCTCCCTCCTGCTCTGCGTCAGCTCTGGGACTCTTGGGTACAAGAGACTTCATGCTGCCTCCTGATGCCTGGGACCTTCCTCAGGGTGATCTCCTATCTAAAGCAGGGACCGGCAGGCCTTTTCTGGAAAGGGTCAGCTAGTGAATATTTTTGGCTCTGCCTACCACCCAGTTCCTGCCGTGACGACTCCAGTCACACTGTTGTAGTACGAAAGCAGCCATAACTGTTATGCAGAGGAATGAGCACGGCTGTGTTACCATAAAACTTTATTGACAAAAACAGGCAGAAAGCTAGATTAGGGTCAATTTTGCCCATTCCTGGTCTACAGTAATGGTTCTAATAAAAGTGGTAGCAAGAGTAGTTATTATTACCACTATTATTAGAATTGTCAGTAGTATTAAGATTATTTAGTTATAAATAAAAGAAAATCCAATTAAAACTGACTTAAGCAAAACAACACCAGCAAAAAAATCAAAAAATTTACTTGTTCACTTTTCTGGGAAGTTGAAGACCCGAGAGGGTTACAGACATGGCAGAGTCTGGGTGTTCAAATGACACCATGAGGAATGTGTCTCTTGCCTCTACTTTTCTCTGCCTTGGCTCTGTTCCCAGGCCGGCTCCCACCAAGTGGTGGCAGGGTGGCCTCCAGCAGCTCCAAACTTATCCCTCTGATGACTGAGCAACTCTGGGATTAAGAGAACTCCCCTTACCCTATAGTAACAGCAAAAATCCTGGGTCTGATGCTCATTGGCTCAGCTTGGCTCAAAACCATATCCCTGAACCAACTGCTGTAGATGGAGGGTTTGGGTGGCGTTCTGATTGGTCATTTTGGAGATGGAGGGCGGGGTCAAGTTCACTCATGCCGTTGGGTCTAAGGGTAGAGTGGATCCCTGAAGACAGTCAGTTTGCGTTTGTGGGAAGGCAAGTAAGAAAGCTGGGAATGGACAAACAGTGGATGTCCATGATGGTCTTCTCTACACTTGGAGAGAGCTTCCCTCACGTATGAAGCAGGGTCTCATGTGTGACCTCCATTGAGCCTTCAAACTGCTGTCTGTTTTGTATGAGTTAAGGTAAACATTTATCTGCTTTGCAGGCATCTCAAATAACAGTGGTTTATACAGGGTAGACATTTACAAGGGAGACCCCAAAATACCTGGAATTTATTTATAAAAAATTGTGTATTTAGTCTTATGTGTTTAAACTTCTGTCGCCTTCAAAGTACTCTTTGTTTGATGCAATACACCTATCAAGACACTTTTTCTACTGCTCAAAACAACTTTTGAACTTACCGATTTGGATGTCTTTTAGTGTTCTGCTGTTTTTTTTTTTTAATTTCTTTCATGTTGGTGAAACGTTTCTCTTTGAGGACTCTTTTTCATCCAGGGAAACACAAAAAAAGTTGCTCGGGGTGAGGTCAGGTGAATAGGGAGGGTAGGGCATGGGGTTCATGCTGTTTTTGGTCAAATCTCTTGAACACTTAGTGCAGTGTGGGCAGGTGCACTCGTAAATCACTCATCACAAATTGGACAAATGTGTTGAAAGACTCTCCAAAAAAAAAAAAAAATTTAAAACAAACAAAACAACTCACTGAAGCTGAACACAGCCTCTCTCACCAATGCTAGCTGGTGCATTGATGCCAGTGGGTTCCTAGAACACGTACCTAGAAAGGGAGACCTGTACTGCAAGGGGCCTGCCCTCCATAAGATAATTTTGTTTTTGGGGGGTCCCCCTTGTATTTCTCCTGCAGATGAGCAGTGTGGATGTAGACAGTCTGGGGTTGATAGACAGTATCGGGGCTCCAGTGTCAGGGCTAAGGCCCTGGGTACGTTCCTCATTGACAGGATGTGAGATGACCTCTCATCATGTCCAGTTTCTAGGTAGCAGGGTGCAGGAGACATGGGAAGGAGAGCCCAACCGTCTCCCTGTAAGGGCATAACAGGAGGCTATGCATACCTCTCTCACTTACATCCCATGGGCCAGAATTTGACCATGTGGCCACACCTCACTGCAAGGGAGGCTGGGAGAGAGAGAATTTATTCTGGACAGCTGTGTGCCCAACTAAAATTTCTATTGTCTTACCACAGGCGATTTTGATAACTTCAAGATATTAGTGACTTTCTCAGGGCTCTCACCTGGAATGCGATAGAGTTTACTAGGGTTCCAGTCCCCGTCTCTGACCCTCAAGCCCCTCTTATTCAGTCATACCCATCCCCTCCACCCCACGCCATTGGTTTTTCCAGCACCACTGAGAGAATTCAGCTCACAAAAGTGGAATCATGAACCAACATAGTGTCAGGATATTTAACCATGTTCCCAGAGGCGAAACCGTGCAGTAAAATTCCTAATTGCATTTCTCCTTAGTGCACGGTCTCCGGCAGAGTATTTCCAGGATTTCGATGGAGAGAGTTGCATGTTTCCTCCACAAGTGAATTCGTGCAGCTTGGTCTGGTTCCAGCCAGCATCTGAGGGAGGGCAGATAGCCTGACTGAGTTCCATTTTTGGCTCCAGCGAGTGATGCTTTTGGGACGGATGCTTTCCCTCACCGGCATCCGCCTTCACATTTCCACGTTTGCACCTCGGGTCATAAAACAGTCTGGGCGCGGTGCAGAGATGAGGTCGTGCTAGTGCAGGCCCACACGCGGACAGAGGTGGCCGTGCTCTGCAGTGATGTCGACTTGTAGTGCTACCTGCGATAGTCCCCGTGGGCTCTGGGCTTCCTGGCCAAGGGTCTCACCCTCTGAAGGTGTCTACTGGGCTCTGCTGGGTCCCCGGGAAGCAGGAAGATGCCAGGAAGGTGTGTGTAGCGGCGTGGGAAGGAAAGGGCCGGTGTTTCTTTCTTGCCTTCCTCTCTCTCATGCAGTCTTCCTGGTGGGTTCCAAGTGGCAGCTGGGTGGGCCGGGCTGGGTGGGGAGGACGTGTGGGGTGCCAGCGTGTGTGCCATCTGTCTCCCTCCTTGCTGGCATCTCCCAGCTTTTGGCCCCCTGCAGAAGAGCTGTCGTGAGCCTGCTGGGGTGCTAAAGCTTTGGGAGCAGACAGAATCTGACTTCTTATTTATGATGTGCACTAGCTGAGTGATGGGACGGTGACTTTCTCTCTCTCTCTCTCTGCCTCCATTTTTCTTGTCTGTAAAATGGAGTGATTTATTAGTTTATTCATCCAACAACTTCTTGAGCACTCGTCATGTGGTAGGGATCACTCTCAGTCTTGGGGATACAACAGCGAGCAAGGCGAGAAAAGTCCTTGTCCTCATGGAGTGGCATGGGGAGACTTAAATGTCGATCCTGAGACGTTAAGTCCTCTGGAGGAAATATAGTGCGTTAAGAATGACAGGATGTTTTGAGGGAGTGAGGGTGGTGGCTGCTGCTCTAGATTGGTCTTTGGGAAGACTGTTTTGGGTAGGATTTAAGCAGAGATATATGGATAAGCGAGAGGGAGAGTGAGAGGTGGAGGGGTCTGGAGGGAAAGTAGTCCAGGTAAAGGAATGGCAAGTGCAAAGGTCCTGAGGCAGAAGTGTGTGAGGAATAGCGAGGAGGCCAGAGTGGCTAGAATGGAGGGCCTGAGAGGAAAAGTGGGAGGAGATGAGGTCAGAGAGGTCGAAAGAAGCCAGGTAGTGGAGGAGCGTTTAGTCAGTGGAAAGAGTGAAACTTTTCAAGTGCTTTTTAATTGAAGGATCGTATATATGCAGTGATGCACTCACAGGGTGATGAGTGTTTATGTCTGCACCCGTGAAACTACTACCAAGATCATGAGCTCAAACATTTGCATCTTTCTGGAAGGTTATCCATGCCCCTCCCAGTCGTGCCCCTCTTGCCTCCAGGGGTATCCACTCTGCCGATTTTTCTTACCAAAGGCTGGTTTTGCCTGTTCTAGAGTTTTACGGTGAATAGAACCACCCAGGATGCTTTGCCTATGACCTCTTTTGCTCAGCATATTGTCTGTGGGGTTCACCCACGTCAGAGCATGTGGCAGTGCTTCAGAGATCCGGCAGTTTTATTCTGGGTGGGGTGGGAAGCCCTGGAGGGTCTTAAGCAGAGGAATGACTCGAACTGATGTGAATTTTGAAGGGCCCCCTCGGCTGTGCCAGGGTGGGAGCGAGGGGCCGGGGAGGAGGCTTGTTATACATTTCCTCAGGCTTCCCTGGCTATTCCCACGACCTGGGTGGCTTAAGACAACAGCGTTTATCCCCTTATGGTGTGGAGATCAGAAGTCTGAAATCCAGGTGTTGGCAGGGTGGTTTGCCTCCGAAGGCTCTAGGGAAGGGTCCTGCCTTTCCTCTTCAAGCTTCTGGTGGCCTCACGCTCCACCCTCTGCCTCTGTCTTCACCTGGCCTTCTACTCTGTGTCTTCTCCTTCTGTTAGATAAGGACTCGAGTCATGAGGGTCCCCCTAATCCAGTATGACCTCATCTTAACTACTTACTGTATATCTGTAAAGACCCTATTTCCAAATAGGGTCACATCTGAGAGTTTTGGGTAGGCTTGGCATTTTGGAGAACATCACTGAGGCTACCGCAGGGCTACTGCAGCAGTCCAGGCGGGAGGTGATGGTGGCTGAGAACAGGGAGGGAGTGGTGAGGGGGTGGTTGAATCCACATGGAGTTTGAAGACCCCACTGACACAGTAATTGCCCAAGAGTTGACTTTGGGGTGTAAGTGAGTGAGAGGAGTCAAAGATAGACCCAGGGTTCTGGGCACAGCAACTGGAAGAAAGGAGTTACATTTAAGGGTGGGGGCTGGGGTAGGAGCAGGTAAAACAGTTAAGTAAAACATTCCCCTGAGGATATGTGAAGTTAAAGGTGCCTGTGACACATCTGGGTGGGGAGGTCAGGCAGGATCTCAGAGGTTCGAATCTGGAGTTCGGGAAAGGGGCCGGGCTGGAGGTAAAATCTGAACATTTTCAGCATAAAGATGGCATTTGAGGGTGGGATCAGCCAGGGAGGAAGAATGGAGGACCTAGGACAGCCCAGGGAAACGCTGCCATTAGGAGGCTGGGAAGACTATGATATTGACCCTCCCCTGAATCATGCCTGGGAATTAGGGTTTAAGGAGCTAATTCTCAAAGTTCTTCCCATAGTGCCTGCAGTGTAATAGAGTGGTGAATGCTAGCTCTGTGTGTGTTTGCTTTTTTTTTTTTATTAAAGAAAAGAAAGTGAAACAACCATCTAAAGTGTGGGGAGTGTGGTTGGTAGCTGTGACAATCTGGTGAAAACTCCTTGATCCTGGACAAAGAGATGGGCTCTTCTCCCGCCAAGCCCTGGGGCTTCTGGAAAGCACTTCCCCACCCCCAGGCTGCCGCTCTCTGCCCAGAGCTGACATCACAGGGGCAGCTTGTGGTGAGTGCTGGCTTGGAGGACAAAGGCCTGGGTGTGAGCAGTGTGGGCCTGGTGTCTCCCAGCTGCCACAACCTTGATCCCCGGTCAGTGCCAGGGGTAGACATGGGGGATGGGAGATGTGGGATGGGGGAGTGCAACTCGCTAGAGCAGGGACCTGGGGTCCCTGGAATTGTGCTTCTCCAAGAGGAGTGCCTGCTATGATTCCTGAAAGGCAGTGGAGGGAGCTCTGGGCTGGTTCTTTGTGCCTTGGTTTCCCCACGTGGATAGGAAGATGGCAGTCCATGCGTACTTTCCAAGACTGAGAGCGTGAGCCACACATGTCTGTGAAGCCCGAGACACAGTGCCACGCTCACAAGGAGGGCGCTCCGGTCCTGTTTCACTTGATTGGAAGGAGGGAATTTGTTTTGTTGGGCAGCCCCTCAGTGTTGGAACTCTGCACGGTACGTAGTAAGTACACCACGTGTAGCTGATGAATGAATGAATGAGAGCATGGGAGTCCCTTTTCCTGAGTGACCTGATTCATACCCGCTCTGCTTGGGTGTGTTGAGGAGGAAGACTGAGGCCTTCGTTGCTGGGTGTGCAGACAGTTGGTTCATCCCTGAGTGTTTGTTAATTAGTTCATGTATGCATACTGGGTGCATCGTGAGCCCTGGGGACCCAGGACTATGAGGGGCACAACAGGAGACCACCATAGAAGTTGTGTTTCTTGCCAAACAAAATGTGCTGCAAAGGAAGGACAGTATCTGGGATGTGATTGACAGCCACGTGGAAGAAATGACCTCCAATAGAGGCTTTAGGAGGAAGGAGTCTTGGGAACTGAGAGCAGGGTGGCTGGGCTGGCTTGGGCATGCATGGGCACGGGGTAAGGGAAGCTTGGCATTGTGGTTTCAAGGCCATTTCTGTGCTGGACCCCACTGCTGTGGCTCACGTTTTTCTGGGGGGCCTTGGGGTGAAAGCCTAAATCTCTCACACCCCAGTGGTCTGAGCTGTGAAATGGGAATATTAGTTTTCAGTTGGTAGGGTCGCTGGTGGTCTGTGAGAGGGTGGCTGGAGCTCCCAGGCCGTGGTGAGTGCTTAGTCAGTGTAGTGTTATTTTTTTCCTTGGGGGTGGGGTGGGGGGGAACGCATCCCAGGCAGGAGGTATGGAATAAGCAGAGGCGAGGGGGCTGCGTGAAGTGTGGATGAAGAGGAGGCTGCACTTACCAGTGTGGACAGGAGCTGGGGGCTGAGTATGGGAGTCAGGGGAACTGTTTCATTCCTGAGAGATGCCAATGTGGAACTCTGCAAGCCAAAATGCGGGTCTTCCTACGAGAGCACTCACGCACCCCTCGCAGGGGACGGACTGGAGCATTTTAGGAGACAGCTGCAGATTCCCAGTTCGCCCTTCAGCTCGGTCCCCTCCCACCTCGGAGGTCACCCCATTGGACTTGGTGCGCTTCCTTCCATGTGCATCTTTAGGGCTGACTATGCATGTGTTGTCCCAACGCAGTGCCTGACTTTGTTCTCCATGTCTTTGAAAGATTTGCATAAATGGGCTCATGTTGTACATATCCTTCTGTTTTTCTTCTTGGCACAAGAGTGGGTTTGGGTTTCTCCATTTTTCTCCCCCAAGGCCATGGTTCTCCCGTTTTCACCACTGTGTAGTATTCCCTTGGAGAAGTCTGCGACAAACAAGTTGAAACAAAAATAGAGCTGTCTCTTTCCATCCTCCAGGTGACGACTCTTCAGACTGCTTCCTAGGTTTACTAAACAAGGCAGCTTTGTGTGTCCTTGTCTCTGTTTTCTGGTGTGTATACGTGGAAATTTCTCTAGACCAGGAGTTGGTGAACCTTTCTGTAAAAGGCCACGTATGGTAAATCATTGAGGTTTTGCAGCTCTGAGGCTCTTGGTGCACAGCCCAGCTCTGCCATGGTAGCTTGAGAGCAGCTACAGGCAGTAGGTGATGGAGGTGGCTGTCTGTGCTCCACAGCAGGGAGAAACCAGGTTCAGCCCCCAAGGCCACTGCCGGCCATCCCTGACCTAGGCCTTGTGCTGGGTTGTAGAATGTGGGCATTTCCATTTCTTCTGCGGGATGCCATGTTGTTTCCCAGTTGATTTCACCTTTGCAGGTTTTTTTTTTTTTGAGTTGGAGTCTCACTCTGCTGCCCCTGCTGGAGTGCAGTGGCTCGGTCATGGCTTATTGCAGCCTCAACCTCCTGGGCTCAGGCGATCCTTCCACCTCAGCCTACCAAGTAACTGGGACTGCAGGCATGCTTTACCACGCCCAGGTAATTTTCTTTTTTTTGTAGAGATGAGGTCTTGCTATGTTGCCCAGGCTGGTCTTGAACTCCTGGGCTCAAGCAGTCTTCCCACCTTGGCCTCCCAACATGCTGGAATTACAGGTGTGAGCCATCGTGCCCAGCCACTTTGTGTTGAGAGTGTTTCCCATGGTTATTTGAGAGTAGCCATGGCCCTGTGCTGTCCTTGGCAAGTTTTAATGAAGGTCTCCTTTCCCTCTGCAGAGCTGCATGCTTCTGGGAGGCCGTAAGACCACGGACATCCCTTTGGAGGGCTACCTGTTGTCTCCGATTCAGAGAATCTGCAAGTACCCGCTCCTCCTTAAGGTGAGACATTCACCCTACACCTTTCCTTTCTTTGAAGGGGCAGAAAACCCATTGGCTTCAGCAAGAGGTAAAATGTTAATTTGAGTAGCTGAGGAGTCTAGCAGTGTTGTCTTTGGGCTGGGCTGGATCTGAACTGGGGCCCTGTCTGTTTCTCTCCTGTTCACTCCCCTCTCCACTGTTCAGGGTTATTTTCATTGTGGTAGCAGATGGCTGTAATGACTCTGACCTCACACCCTCTCAAGTTTAAGGTCAGTGGGAAAGAGTGAACCTCTTTTAATAGCTGAGGAAAGTCCTGAGAGTCATGTGAGCTTCGGCCATCTGTGACTGGGGCAAGATGGTATTCCAGATGGTTTGGGCCTGAGTCATGTGCTTTGACCTGGACCAGTTACATGAAGCCTTTACACCTGTGCTTTACCCCAGTCAATCACTATGATCTGGGTACTACTGTGCTCTGATTGGCTGAGGCAGGGTCCTGCCCTCCACTCTGATCCAGTGACAGTGAGCAAGGCAATCAGAACACAACTGTGTTCTGATTGGCTGAGATCCAGGTCATGTGCTCCACTCCTGAACCAGTCACTCAGAGTAATAAAGTTTAAGTTGGCTCAGACTTGGTTCACATGTGCCAACCTTGAACATTGGAGCCCTGACAGTGGGGACAGATGGAGCACCCCCCCACCAAAATCTGGGCTATTTGTGGAAGGTGGTGGTGGGGCAGACAGAGGTTTGGGTAGATAGACCGCAGCTATCCACACACCTGCTGTTTCCTTCCCTGCCACCACACCTGGCTTAGTCGTGGTTAGGCAGAGTAGGGGAAGATTTACTGCTTGTGTGGGGTGTAGAAGTCTTGATTCTCATTTCAGGCTGGTGGCAGGGTGCATCTCAGGCTGGATGGATGGCTTTGCCACCTTTCATGGCTCTCTCAGCCCGGGGCTGTCAGCCCTTGGGCATGGCTGCAGCAGTGGTTGTTGGTGGGAGCCTGTCCTGGCTCTGTCCCAGGGCCTTACATCCGACAGCTGCTTTGCGGCTTCCCTGCTGGTTACTTTGGCTGGTAGGGCCTCATTCATGCACCTGCTCACAGAGGCCACGTGTATCTTCACCTCATAAACCAGGAGGGCAAGTGGAGGGGAAGGATGCTAGGGCATTCTTGAACTTAGCTTTCTGCTGGAGAAGATGGGTGATGCCCAAGCCTCTGAGCTGGACCAGACCCAAGGCAGGCCTCTGTCCTGCGCAGCGGTGGGGGTGGGAGGGGCCAGTTCTCATGTGCCTCCTCCGGGTTTCTGCTGCTTATCCCGGTTGCCGCAAAAGGAACTTCTGCAGCTGTTCTCACCCTGGCTTTGAGCTCTGAACGGGTGTGGGAAATGCTGTAGCTCAGCCTTTTACCTTGGCATGGAGGATGCGTTGGTAGAACTTGTGAACTGGTTGCCTCTGGACCAAATTGGGCCTGCAGACGTGTTCCATTCCATCTGTTGGGCGTGCCTTCCAAGCTTGGATTCATCACCAGCATTTGGGAGGCAGTCGACTGTGGTAGGTGAGAGTAAGGGTTGGTAGAACTGTGGCCTGAGGGCCAGCCCATGACCTGTTTATATACAACCGATGAGAGCTAAGAATGGCGTTTACATGTAGATTTCGTCTATATTTAGAGACAGGGTCTCGCTCTGTTGCCCAGGCTAGAGTTATGGCTCACTACAGCCTCGAATTCCTTAAGAGATCCTCCTGCCTCCACCTCCTGAGTATCTGGGCCTTCATGCATGTGCCACCATGCGCAGCCTGGTGTTTTCCTTTTTTAGGGTTATAAGAAAAAGAAAACAAAAAAATCCCCAAAAGAATATGCAACAGAGACCGGATGTGGCTAGCAGAGCCTAAAATATTTGCCATTTGGCCCTTTGTAGAAGAAATTTGCTGACACTTGGATGAGAGCCAGGCTTTGCATCATAAGCTGTCTGGGTTTGAATTCAAGCTCTGGCTCTTACTTGTTGTGTGACTTTGGGCAAATCACTTTGTTCTCCTGTGCCTCATTGTCTCTCATTTATAGTACAAAGTTTGTGGTGATAGTACTTAGGGGTTGTCCTGATGAACAGACATGTGCTGACTTACTTCTAGCAACTCATCCGGGTAGGTGCGATGATGATTTTGGAGATGAGGCCACTGAGGCCCAGGGAAAGGATGTGGCCCACTTGAGCCCACATGGCAAGTGTGCAGTGAGAGCCACGAGTTGAGCCCGGGCTGTCTGACGAGTTGCCACCCTGACCATACTGTTGCGCTGCCTGTGGAGAGGCGTTTGGGGAGTTCAGCTGCCAGAGTGCTTGGGTACCAGGGATGCTGCCCTCCTCAGTGCCGTAGGTGGGTCTAAGAAGGTCGCTGGCCCAGTGCTTTGTGGCCCAGTGGTTGGTCTGCTCCTTCTTTTTGGGGTTTCAAAACCTTGAACATCTGACCTGCGAGAGGAGCCACCAATGTCATCTCAGAGCTGAGCCGAGGTTTGGTTTCTGGCTCTTGGGAAAGTCTGGGTCCAGCAGGCACTTGGAGCATGAACTTCCGAGACACATTTTAGCAACCAATGGGGCTGGACCTGCGAGTCCGTGGGCAGACTCACAACTTGATGTGAGGCCCAGGCATTTCTGAGGCCTACTCCCATCTCCCTGGGGGCCAGAGTGGGATTCCTGGGCTCTCTGGATTCTCGGAAGGATAGAGAGAGCAGGGGCAAAAGCGCCTGTTGACCCATGGAGGTGATGGCCCAGGAAACTGCAACGGAGCGGCTGTGGGTTTGCCGTCCTGACCAGATGGCTATAGACACTGCCTGTTTGCTCTCTGAGGAGGCACACTCTGTTTCCTCCGTCTCCAGCTGTGTTTATCGGTGACTGGGGGGCCCGCCAGCAGGGCCTTTGATTCCTATGGGGCATGCCATGCTCCTGCCTGACAGAAGTGCTGAGTGTCCTGGCCTTTGGCACCCACAACCCGAATGTTTGCATCAACCAACACCCGGGACTGAGGGGAATGCTTCATGCCCGTGGCCCCCTCCCCCAGTTCCTCCTCTTTGTCACAGTTTCTAGTGGGTTTTGAAAGATGATCCTGTGGGCTTGGGGGCAGCTGAGCTCAAACCCCAGCTGCCCCCTCCAGCCCTTGCAGATGCAGACGCCCGCGCAGGTGTCCTGGAGCCTCTGAGCCCCCTTGTTGGAGCTGAACTCCGACTCGTGGACGCCCAGGGTCAAGGATCCTGGGTGGGAAGAGGGAAGAGGCAAGAATGAAAGCCTCTTTGGGAACAGCCCCAGAAAGCTGAACTTGAACATCACCTAAGAATAGCTGGAACATTCTATTTCGGCTCTTCAGCCCAGGCCCGGGATAGACAGTTGGCATTTCAGGATTTGTTGAGTTTTCCATGGTCGTTTCCAGGGAAATGATTCAGGTTTGGGGTGATGTCCCTGGTGCACAGCTGGCAGGTCCCTGAGGGGACGCCGGCCATCACTGACCCTCTGGGGGCACAGATCTTGTTGTGGTGCCGGTTGGGATCTATAGTTGTGAATAAGACAGACTCAGGCTTTACACCTCACAGCTTCCAGTCCTGGGCCAGGCTCTGCGAGGACCTGGCTTGTCCTGGGAGCAAGGTAGACTGGCAGGGTAGGGGCCGTCCTGGGGCAGAATGGAGGGGTACATCCTGTCTGACGGGGGCAGCTGCCACGCTCTGGCCACTTGGTCTCCTCTGCTGCCTCCTCGTCTCCGAGAGCATAGAGTGTAGGTGGGCCCGGGCTCCATCCTCAGACCTTTCCTCCATCTGGACTTGCTCCTGTGGGGGCCTCGTCCACTCTGTGATCTTTTTAAAAAAGTATATTCAAGGGTTGTGCACCCATCACTGCTGTAAGTTTAGAGCATTTCATCAACCCCAGAGGAGACCCCAGGGCCACCAGCAGCCTCTCCCCATGTCTCTTTTGTAAATTGGCCTGTTCTGGATGTTTCATACAATGGAATCACGCAGCATCTGTTCTTGTTTCATTTGGGACGGTGTCCTCAAGGCTCATACATGTTGTAGCCCATGCCAGTACTTCATTCCCTATTATTATTTTTTTGAGTTGGGGTCTTAGCCTGTCACCCAGGCTGGAGTGCAGTGGCATGATCTCAGCTTACTGCAGCCTCGACCTCCTGGGTTCCAGTGATCCTCTTGCCTCATCCTCCCAAGTAGCTGGGACTACAGGTGTGTACCACCAGGCCTGGCTGACTTTTTGATTTATTGTAGAGATGGGACCTCACTGTGTTGCCCAGACTGGTCTCGAACTCCTGGACTCAGCAGTCCTTCTGTCTCGGCTTTCAAAGTGCTAGGATTACAGGCATGAGCCACCCTGCCTGGCCCTTTTCATTCTCTGTGGCTGAATTCTATTCCCCTGTGTGCCTGGACCACGTTTTGTTTATCCATCCACCAGTCGATGGGCATTTGGGTTGTTTGAACTTTCTGACTCTTAGGAGTAATGTGGCTGAGAAGGTCCATGAATGTCCTGTGTGTGGAGAATCCTATGTCTTTAAACACCATCTCCATGCAGATGACTTCAGCCTGGACCTGTCCCCTTCCCCCGGACTTGTCCCCTGGCCCACTCAGGCTCCGCGTCTGAATGCCTGGCAGGCATCTCTGGCTTAGCATGTCCACAACCAGATGCCAGGCTCACCCTGCCCACCCGCCCCTTGGTCCTCCTCTCAGTCAATGCCCTCCATCCTTTCGGTGGCTCAGGCCAGCCTTGGGGTGTCTTTGGTGCCTCTTCCTCTCACCCCCATGCCCAGCCCAGCAGGAGGCCATGCCAGCCCCTCCTCGGAACCTGTCAGGGTCCGGCTGCTCCTGCCTCTGCCCTGGCCCCTGCCACGCTCCCCCCTGCCTCCCTGCCTCTCCTGTCCTTTGCAGTCTCTCCTCAACTCAGCAGCTCGTGTCACTCCTCCACTGGCCACCCTCCAGCGACTGCTCACTCCGATTAAAGTCTAGATTGCTTACTGTTGCTCCCACAAAGCCCTTCAGGAGCTCAGCCTGGCTCCTCCTGACCTGTCCACCCCTCCAGCCACGCCTCCTTGCCGGTCTTTGAACCCAAGCAAGTTTCTGCCTCAGGGCCTTTGCACTTGCTGTTTCCTCTGCCTGGGACATTGTTAGCCCCTGGGGCTCACTCCTTAGTCTTTGTCATGTTTCTGCTGCTCAGATGTCCTCTTTTCTGAGAGGCCCTCCATGGAAGGGCTGGCTGCCTTTTGAGGAGCTGGCTGGCTCCGCCCCCTTCCATTTGCTTCCCTTTTTTTTATAGCTCCCTTCACCAGCTCCGTCCTGCTGTGGGCCTCTCTGGTGCTGATTGAGTTTCCATCTCCACCATCAGCTCCCCAAGGGCAAGGCTTTGGGATGGTACCCGCCACACGGTAGATGCCCTCATCGCTCACTGAGTGAGTGTGCAAATGCCACTCCAGTCTCATCAGCTGCTTCTGAATCCAGAAACTGGGACTTTGATGTGAAAGTTCCTAAAGTCCAGGTGTCAGCTTGATTCAAAACTTGTCAAACATCGTAGGGCCCAGTGGACACTTCCTGGGTGCTGTTTGGACAGCTGTTCCAGCAGGGTTGTGTCAGGGATGTTTTTTGCAGAATGGCCACTTGGAGTGTAGCTGTGGGCCCATGCCAGGCGTCTCCTGTCCGTCCCTCTCACGTCTCTCTTAGGTGATGTGACTGTCGTCTCACTGGGGACCTTGCCAGTCAGCTGTTTTCTCTGTCTGCCTGACTGGCAGGAGTGTGGCCAGTACTGGGCTCAGCGCCCCTGGGATGGACCCACTGAGGTCACCTGCTAGGGAGGTGTTGGCTTGGGCCAGCTGAGTGGTGTATTTCCTAAGTATGGATGTGCACTCCTCGCTGCTTCCAGAGGACTTTAGGTGGTACAGGAGAGCACTTCCTGTGGGCTGGGGAAAGAGGACAACAATAAGAAACAGGAAATCACCTAGTAAGAATGCTACTCTTGGCTGGGCGCAGTGGCTATTGCCTCTAATTTCAACATTTTGGGAGACTGCTTTGAGGATTGCTTGAGCCCAGGAGTTCGAGACCATCCTGGGCAACATAGTGAAACCTAGGCTCAGTGGCTCAGCCTGTAATCCTAGCACTTTGGGAGGCCGAGGTGAATGGATTGTCTGAGCCTGGTTCGAGACCCACCTGGGCACCTTGGCGAGACCTTGTCTCTACAATAAAGCAAACAAACAAACAAACAAAAAAACTAGGCGGACGTGATAGCGCTCACCTGTTGTTCCGGCTACTTGGAAGGCTGAGGCGAAAGGATCGCCGGAGCCCAGTGGGTCGAGGCTGCGGTGCCCGGGAGTGGCCACTGCACTCCAGTCTGGGTGACGGAGTGAGACTCCAACTCAAAAACAACAACAGCAGCAATAACAATAAACAAAAAAAGCAAAGCTATTCTCTTAGCAAATCCCTCTCTGTCTTGTCTCTGAGAGAGCCCCAGTGATGATGCAGCATTTAGGGTTTTTGAGGCCATTCATTATTCACCAACTATTTATTGAGCAACGATTATGTCTCACACCTTGTTTGAGGGGCTAGAGGTGCAAAGTGAACAGAAGCAACCGGAACTCCTCCCCCCAAGAAACTGACATTCTGCTTAGGGGAGATGGGTGGCGAGTGAATGAGTAGGAGATAGCTGGGGCGCAGTGGCTCATGCCTGCAATCCTAGTACTTTGGGAGGCCGAGGCAGGAGGATCACTCGATCCCAAGCGTTCGAGACCAGCCTAGACAACATCGCAAGACCTTGTCTCTACAAAAAATAAAATAAATTATCTGGGTGTGGTAGCATGTGCCTGTAGTCCTAGCCACTTAGAAGGCTAAGGCCAGAGGATCACTTGAACCCAGGAGGTCAAGGCTATGGTGAGCTTTGATTGTGCCATGGTACTCCAGCCTTGGTGCCACAGGGAGACCTTATCTCTCTCTCAAAAAAAAGAAGAATAAAAAGGAAACGAATACGTTTTCTTAGATGGAATATTTGGGTGTGATGGAAAAACGTATCAGGCTGAAAGAGTCAGTATGAACCTGGGGTGACGCGGGTTTGCAGTTTTGGATCATGTGGTCAAGGCAGGCTGCCTGAGAAGCCAGCATTTTTTTTTTTTTTTGAGTTGGAGTCTCACTCTGTCACCCAGGCTGGAGTGCAGCAGCACACTCATGACCACCACAGCCTCAACCTGCTGGGCTCAGGTGATCCTTCCGCCTCAACCTTCCAAGTAACAGGAACTACAGCAACACACTCCTACCCCTGGCTAATTTTTTGATTTATTGTAGAGATGAGGTCTCGTCAAGTTGCCCAGGCTGGTCTCGAGCCCATGGGCTCAGGCAGTTCTCTCACCTCGGCCTCCCAGAGTGCTGGGATTATTAGTTGTGAGCCACCGTGCCTGACCGAGAAGGCAGCATTTAAGCAAAGAGCAGAAGGAGGTGAGGGAGGAGCCAAGCAGATACCTGGAGAAGAATCTTTCCGACTGAGGGAACACACAGTGCAGAGGCCCTGAGGCAGGAATGTGCCTGGCGTGTGGGCAGATATCAGGGAGCAGCCAGTGGGGCTGGAGATGAGTGGGGAGGGAGGAGCAGGGAGTGAGGTGAGACTGGTGACTGGGGCCGGGTCGCGCAAGGTCTTGCAGATCGGCCTGGGGTCTTATCTTCCCTCTGAGTGAGGTGGGAGCCACGGGAAGGTTCTGGGCAGGGGAGGAGCAGGACCTGCCTGTCCTAACAAGGTCCCTCCAGCTCTGTGTGGACTGTGGGTGGTGCATGGAGGCAGGAGACCAGGGAGGGGCTGACTCTGGGGCTGGGGCAGAGAGGTCTGGACGGGGCTGTGGAGGCGATGGGTTTTGTGAGAGCTGCCTCATCATGTCCTCTGCCGGTTTTCTCCTGGAGAGGTGGCCTCTGTCCCATGTGCCAGAGCTCCTTCATTCTGGGTGCTCGGGTCCTCTCTGGAGCTCTCGTCTGGCCCTGATGCCACGCCCTGGCGTCCTGTCTGCGAGGTCTGGCGTGTCACCATCTTGCTGAGGAGGGACGGAAAGTCAGAGGCTCCTCACATAGGCCCCTTTGCCTGGCTCCGTCCTGCCCCGACCACAGGGCCCACCTCCATCCTGTCTCTCGGCCGTGCGTTGACACCTCATCCACAGCTGTCTGGGAGCCCCAGCTGGCACCAACCTCGCGTCGGGCTGCTTCCTGTGTGGTGTGTGGCTCTGGCCAGGACACTCCTCGGGGCGGGTCCCTGCTCTGCCTCTTCCTTTCAAAACCTCACTCGGATGCCCCTTCTTCCAAGGAGCCTTCCCAGCTCACATCCTGGGGGGCCCGCTTGCATCTGCCTTCTCCTACGTCGTGTGTGGTTAAGAGTCTGAAGTCCAGCTCCATCTCTTAGCTGTGTGTCCAGGGGCAAGTTGCTGAGCCTCTCTGTGCCACCTTTTCCCCATCTGTACAATGGGCATGGTCGTTTCCTTCTGGGATTTCTGTGACGATTAGATGAGACAAGGTACGAGAAAACTCAGGAAAACTCTATGTGTTACTAGGTAGGTAGATAATCATGCCTGGTCAGTGTCAGTGACTCTCATATTGTTGTGATTTTTACTCTGTCAATCCCAGTGCCTGCCCTTACTAGCGTTGCTTTGAGATGGGACTGAAATCATCTGTGCCTCAGTTTCCTCCTCTATCAAAGAGTGCCTTGGTTATGGGTTATTTGGTAGATTAAATGAAAAAATGCCTGTAAAGTGTTAGAAGTGCTTAGTATTAGCTATATTTGTCATCCCAACATCTGTTTGGTCCAGTATTCAGAAAGCAGGTTTCTTTGGGAACCTCGGATTTGTGTACATAGTGTGGGACATTCCTAGGACCACTCAGGCTTCTTTCGGAGTTTCCAGGAATGTCCTATCTGTCCTCTCAGCATTGACCTTCTGTATCCTTAGACTTTAGGGGCTTCATCTGTAAGCCCATAAAGTTCCATTTAGGATCGGATCTGATGTAGCTTCTGACAGGAATGTTTAGTCCACTTGTATTTATTATGTTTATTGATACATTTGAACTTGGTTCTTCTCCCTTTCTTTGTTTATTTCTGTTTCTCCTCTTTTTTTTTTTGATGCTTCTTTTCCTCCTCTTGCCTTATTTTGGATAGTTTTCATTTTTGGCTTCGTTGCTCATTTTCTCTGTCTCCTCCTGTGTGTGCTTCCTCTGAGTTGGAACTCGTTGCTGTCACCACCACCACAGCTCGCAGTCTCACCCTCTTCTCTGGAGAAGTGTCTCTGTAGAGCCTGAGTGGGAGGGAGGGCTGTGGAGCTCTGTGTTGAGCTGTGCTTGGGAGGAGGCCAGGGAGCCTTGAATGCTGGGGTCTGAAGGGTTGGAAAGACCTGCCAGCCCAGGGTCACACGTGGGACCTGAGACCCGCTGGTCCGGGATCGCACACAGGCCCCTATACCCGCTGGCCTGGGGTCACATGCAGGACCCAAGACCCACTGACCCGGGGTTACACATGGTCTCTGCAGGGCAGGTACAGGAAATGAGTGAGTAGATCCGTTGAAACTTAGCAAGATGGGTGGGGACCAGGGGGCACGTGCCCCTTGTAGCGTGTAGCCAACACTCAGCCCAGCCAGTCTATGTCCGGTGAAAATGCAAGCCCAGGGTGGCTAGAGCCCCTGCTTTGCTGAGAGAGGCTAGCAATGCTGTTTAGCCTGGTCTGGTCACCACCTTGCATAGCCAGGAGGCCTAGGTTCAGAGAGGGGTGGCAACTTGCCCGAGATCACACAGCACATCCTCATCAAAGCCAGGACATGAACTCCCTAACTAGGCCTTCTTCCCATTATCCCTCATAGAGGACAGAGAGAAGAAAGGAGTCTTTAGACCCATGGCATTATTTCCTCTCCTCCACTATTTCCTGATTGGTGGGGCTGCAGTTTTCCTAGCCATACAGCAGGGGTTGAAAGTGTTAACACCGGAAAAATATTTGCATGAGATCTGCATGTGATTTGCATGCTTGGAGGTTTTCTTTGCTGTGCTGGGCTGCTTTTCAGTTCTGGGTTTTCATGGACTTCCAGATGTTTTTCGCTTCTTGTTTTCTATTCCTTTTTTTTTACCTCTTCATTTGTGTCCTGCTGTCTCCTAGGAACCGCAGGAGGGGACCCCAAGAGAGTGCCAGGCTTCCTGAGCTTAGATGGTGGAGCTTTGGACAGGCCCGTGTGGGAGGAGGCAAGGGATCCCATGCAGGACCAGCCCCCTCCTGAGGTTGGCCGCAGGGTCCCTCGGATGAGGATGCTATTCCGCTTGATCCAGACCCCACTGGTGACGCTGCTCCTGCCTCGCCGCGAGGGCTGCCCTTTTCTCTTCGTAGAGAGGACGGCATGGCTCTTTCTCTTCGTAGAGAGGACGTAGAGAGGACGGCATGGCTTTCCAACCCCTAGGCCTCCCTTTGAGCCTCTACCAACCCCAGGCCACAGGGGACAATTGGGTGTTGTCATGCCTTCCAGTGACAAATCCAGCTTTGTTTTCACACTGTGAGTTTACAGTGCTGGTAAGGGAAAGCCTGGTCCAGTCACCACCTTGTATCTTGAAAAAAGAATAGAAAAGATCTGTGACTTCAGGCATAGCTGCTTCAGGGCTCAGGTGATGCCTCAGTCTCCCAGCGTCCTGGCTCGGCTTCCTTCGCCACCTGTATGCCCTGGAGGCTGTACTCTCATGCTGGTGCCATTGGTCACCAGCAGCCTCAGGCCGGTGTCCATCTGACGCAGTCCCCTGACTAAAGGAGAGAAGGAGAACGTCTTTCCAGCATTCTCTCCAGAAGCCCACTGGCCCTGGGTGGGTCTTACACGTTCTTTGCTGTGGCTGGAGGGTGGGAGGCCCAGACTTTGGCCATGAATCCACCCCGGGAGCTGGCTGGAGTGGCCCTTCCTGGACTCCACGGCCCTAGAGGGGAATGGGTGGCAGCGGCTGACCTCTGCACGTGTCCTTTCTCCCCTCCCCCTTCTCCTTCCTCTTCCTCTGGGCTCCCTGCTCTGCCCCTAGTCCTTTCCCAGCCCTCAGTGGGGCCGAGTGGTTGAGCACGAGCTGCCTCTGGCCATGTTTAGGCCGTGCCCGGTTTGGCCTGGAGCACGAGGCCCCGTGTCCCAAACTGCCTCTCGTGGCCTTGCTGTGGGCAGGGACCACACTCCCTGGAACAGGATGGGGCTGTTGAGAGAGGGCACCTGTGAGCAGCCTTTTGCAAACGTGGCCGGGGGTGTGAGGCAGAGGAGGCATCTCACGGAAGCGCCGGCCCCGCTGCTGTGATATCCTCTCTTCCAGGAAGCCCTCACCTCAGCCTCACGCGTGAAACCACACGGGCCGAGGGCCGGATGTTGGGAAGGTCACCCGGCCTGGCTCTTGGAGGGGCTTCCGCTGCTCATTTGCAGGGTGGCCTGGGCACCCCTCCCTCCCCCCTGCTCTCAGTCCTTCCAAAGGACCCCAGGGCCTACTCTGCTTAGACATTCTGTGTTCTAGGAGTCTAGAATTGGGGTGTTCATTTCCAGCCATTATTGTTTTGGCAGGGTCTGCAGATGGGGTTAGTGTCCACGTCCCAGGTGCTGACTCTGTAACCTCGGGCAAGAGGCGTCACCTCTCTGTGCCTCGGTTTCCTCATACATAGAGTGGGGATAATCAGTACCTGCCTCCCTGGGATGGTTCCAGCATGGAATAACTTAACACATTTAGCTTGAAAACAGTACCTGGCACACAGAAAGTACTCAATAGGTGCTGGCTATTATGACCACTGCTGTGACTACTTTCACTATTAATTCTTACTATACGGAAGTAATGGTAAATATGAGACATTATTACTATGGAAACGATGATGAGTGTTGTGTTCTTAACTGAGTACCGAGATTTTCACATTCATCACTCCATTTGATCCTTGCGACAACCTGAGGAGGTGACAGTTACCCATTGCTCAGATGTGCAGACCTGACTTCATAGAGGGGAAGTCATTTGTGCGGGGTCACACAGTTGAGCAGTGGCGGAGGTGTGGCTCAGACGACACCCTCCTTCCCCAGAACCCATTGTCTTGACCACAAGACTTTTCAGTTTCATGATCTGGTGTGTCGCTGGAGCTAGAATGAGGCGTAAGTGGGGCCTGAGTCTGTTGTTGATGCCACTGGTGATGGCGAGCTCACTACTTTATAAGGCAGCTCCCCGCTTGGGAGAAGCTCCAGTTGGTGGAAGAATGGACTGAGGCAAACAGCTGTCTCCCACATCAGTCCCATAGGACCATGTGAGGCTTTACAGATCCAGTGGCTTCTGGTCATGTTGATCTCCCAAGATGCTTAGCAAGCAGTTCTTGGGTTCCTTCCAAAATACTCTTCCCTGGCCAAGCCCTGCAAGTTCTTGTATCTGTTCTACATTGGATGTGGATTCCAGGGTGTTCAGTACCATAGTTTGTCTTCTTCGAACTTGACTTACTCCTTTGAGTTCTATCTTATTAAGACAGTCTTTTCAGTTCTGAATTAGGTGGGAGCTTCTTCACCGCCCTCCTTTTTTATGTTAGACCTTTGCGTAGCTCAAGCTCCCGTTAGCTTTGTAGATAACCCATATTTTCATGCTTGTCTGAGACTAATGGAACACTTTTGGGATCCCTAATCCTTGTGCTGTCTCTGAATTGTGAAGCAGAGGGAACTCTTTCAAATAAAAGAGATGGAAAAACCAGCTCAAACAACACACACACACACACACACACGCACACACACACACACGTATGTAAAAAGCATATAGTGTCACATAACTGCAGAGTACATGGATAGATGGCTTCAGGTATGGCTGAATCAAGGTGTAAAGGAATTGTCAAACTATTTTCTTAAGCTGCTGCACCATTTTATATTCCTACCAGCAATGTATGAAGGCTCTAATTTCTCCATATCCTCACTAACACTTGCTATTGTTCGTTTTTTTGATTATAGCTATTCTAGTAGATGTGAAGGGATGTCTCATTTTGGTTTTGTTTTACCTTTCCCCAGACAGTGCTGAACATCTTTTCATCTGCTTTTTGGCCGTTGTATATCTTCTTTGGAAAGATGTCTGTTCAAATCCGGTGCCTATTTTCTAATTGGATGATTTGTCATTTTGCTGTTAAGTTGTTAAGAGGTCTTTATGTGCAACATTGCCCAACAAATGTGACACTGGTCTCTAGCTAGAGAACTCTGTGGAACCACTAAAGATCCTGGGGACTGCTCAGTCTTTGGGCTGCATTGTTGATGGCCGCCATCCCCATGACATCGTAGATGACATCAATAGTGGCGCACTGAAATGCCCTGCTAGTTAAGAAGCAAAAAGGAAATATGTTTCAATAAAAGGTCATTTGACAACTTAAAAAAAAAAAGCTGTTTATGTATTCTGGGTACAAGGTCCTCATCAGATGTATATTGTCCTTTCACTCTCTCGATCATTTCCTTTGAAGCACAGAAGCTTTTAATTTTGATGAAGTCCAGTTGATTTGTTTATTTTTAGTTGCTTGTGCATTTGGTATCATATCTAAGGGCGCTTTGTTTAACCTGGGGTCATGAAGATTTACTGCTATGTTTTCTTTGAACAGTTTTATAGTTTTAGCTCTTAAAATCAGGTGTGTGATCCATTTTGAGTTAGTTTTTGTGTTGGTGTGAAGAAAGGTCCCTCCGCATCCTGTTGCACGCGGATATCCAATTGTTCCAGTCTCATTTATCAAAAAGACTGTTCTTCCCCCTACTTAATTGCCTGGGCATCCTTGTTGAAAATTAACTGGTTCTCAGTGTAAGGATTTATTTCTGGACTGTTAATTCTTTCCTGTTGATCTGTCAGCTTATCCTCAGGCAGTACTGTACCACCTCTTTTTTAGAGTCGGGGTCTTATTCTGTCACTCACGCCAGGTTGGACCGCAGCGGCATGATGGTGACTCACTGCAGCCCCAAACTCCTAGGCTCAGGCGATCGTCCCTCCTCAGCCTCCTGAGTAGCTGGTACTATGGGCTACTTGGTTTGTTTGTTTTGTTTGTAGAGATGGGGTCTTGCTGTATTGCCCAGGCTGGTCTTGAACTCCTGGGCTCAAGCAGTCCTCTCACCTTGGCCTTCCAAAGTGCTGGGATTAGAGGCGAGAACCACCGCACCCAACTTGTGTTACCTTTTAAGATCCGGAGAGAGGGTGTTCTGTGAGCCAGGAGACTGAGGCCAGCCCTTCCCCTGTAGTCTTGGTCTGGCCACAGGCCTGGCCAGGCCCTGGTTGCTTTCAAGTCCCATCTTGAGCGCTGACCTAGCACAGGCTAGAAGTGGAAGCAGCCAGATGGAAAAGGGAAATGGCCTTGTTCTCACTTTTACTCACTGAGGGATGTTGGAAGCCTTGCAGGAACCCACCGGGGTAGGGGGTGGGGCCACTGAGATCCCAACTGCCAAGGCTTTGGGAGGAGCAGATGTGGTGGCAGTGCCCACCTGATGGGCGCGGCAGGCCTGGCAGGCTGTAGTTTCAAGAATGAAAGTGGTAGGGACTTCCCTCCTATAGAAGGAGGTGGGGAGGGGCCACACTTCTTCCCACCTTCCCCTCCAGGGACACAGGCTGGAGAATCATGGATTAGTGGTTTAAAACAGTGCGGCTGCTGAGCTGTCTGTGACCTTGGGCTGTCTGTGACCTTGGGCAGATGACTTTCCCTTGCCTTTGTGTGAGCCTCGGTTTCCTTATCTGTCAAGTGGGGTTGGAAAGCACCTGCCTGCTAGAGTCCCTGGGAGGCAGGTTAGTTTACCTCCTGTTCCCCTCTCCCCAACATTTCAAAATGGCTGATGGAAGAGCACCATTTCATGGGGATTAATCCCAAGTGACACCCCAGGCGGGGTCTTTTTTGTGCTAGATTCTAGTCCAGCTGCTGTGACAGAGCCCCAAACAGCAGTGGCTTAAGCAGTGCTTGAGCTTATTTCTGTAGAAGTGTAGCACGGTGGCTCCATGCTGTCGGGGCCAATTTCTGCCACCCCGAGCTGTGGCCCTGACCACTGGGATCTCAACTGCTCACACCACACCCACATTCCAGCCAGGGAAGTGGGGAGAAGAAGGGGAGCGTCACATGGCACCTGTGCTCCCATCTTGGCAACCAGAGCCCAGTGTCGGGCAGCCTGGGATGTGGCCTTTCTTCTGGTGTCTTCATGCTCAGCTGGGAATCACTGCTGTTGCTTTTGACCACGGGTCAGCAAACTTTTCCTTTAAAGGACCAGATAGGAATGCTTTAGGCCTTGAGGCCCACATAGTCTCTGTTGGATAAAAAGAAAAAAGCAGCTGCTGGCAATATGTAAATGATGAGGACACTGGGTTCCAATAAAATTTTATTTCCAAAAGCAGGTGCTGTGCTCGACTCAGGCCTCAGCCTGTCCTTTGACCCCTGCTATAGGAGAAGGGCATGATAGGTAGTGGTGGGAGGGCCTCACTAACTGGCAGCCTCTGTCGCCGTCCACTGGGAGCTAACTGGCCTCACACCTCTCTGGCCCTGGCTGACCTCACACAGGCCCTGATGCGCAAAAGCATTGTCCACAGAACAGGGGTAGCTTTGCTGAATTGAACTGCGTTACCGGTTAAAGTCACGAAAGCTGGTGGTCTCCTGTGGACTTGCCCACAAGCAGGCCATCAGCTCCAGGAGGGATTGGGGCAGTGTCTGCCATCATCTGTTCCTGACAGAGAGCACAGCCTGGGTCCACTGAGGCCTTACTGAATGAAAGAATGCATGAATGAGGCACCGAGCTTTCTGGTCCAGGCTGCCATCAGCTCTCGCCTGGATGTGTGCTGTAGCTGTTAACTGGTCTTGCTGCTTTTATGTCCATCGTATGCTCCCTCCGGTCAGCAGCAGAGGGGTCTTTCAAGGGTGCACTGGATGGCGCCAGGACTCCACTCACTTGCCCATCACATCCTTGGGAGGAAACCCAAACACCCTGCCCGGCCTGACGTGATCTGGCCTCAGGGTGCCAGTCCGAGTTCATTGTCCGTTCCTCCCTCTTGTGCACCCTGCAGCGGCCTCAGTGACCTCCTTGCTGCTACTTGCTGGCTCAGGGTCTTTGCTTGTGCCTTCTTCCTGGAGAGCTGTTCCCACAGATGCAAGGGCGACCCGTGTTCTTACTTTGTCCAAGCTCCCCTCATAAGCTATCTCCTCGGGGAGACCTTCTCAGACTACTGCGGCCCCCAGCTCTCTGTCCCTTTAATGAATATAAATTATGTATTTATTTGAGAGGATAGTATTCCTTGTTAGCTGCCTGGAAGGTTGTGACTAGCATAGGGATATTCAGAGCACAATTTCTGTAGCCAGACTGAGTAGGCTCAGGTCTGCTGTGTGACCTTGGGCAGACAACCTGACCTCTCTGTGTCCAGTTCTCCCATCTGTTGAATGAGGATAATAGTACTCACCTCGTAGGGCTGATGTGGAGTTGCTGTGAGATCGAGTGAGCTCTGCAAGAGTGTGAGCACTGGCTGAGTTTGAGCTGTTGTTACTAGCACTGGGAGTAACAGTCTTTACTTTGCCAACCCTGGGCTCTTGGAGCGTCATCTTGTTCTTGCCCAGCTCCCGGGGCTCAGGTGCAATCCAGTTGCTCGGCCACGTTTTTTGGGTGAAGAAGGGGTCGAATACACCCCTGGAAGCAGAGCTTGCTCCCAGGATCCTGCCTGCTTCGTTCTGCTTCCTCCTGAATGAAACCTTCCAGGCTTGCATCTGACCACACCGTCTGCCTCTGCTTTGGCTCAGGGCTCTCACCCCCTGGAGCTGCCATCTGGTCCTTCCCACTGCCCCCCAGGGAGCACCTTTCGCTCCCGTTGCTGGGACCTTCAGGGAAGGCTCTGTCCTCTCCTTCCCTGGCAGCTCCTTGGCACGTTCCTGGGCACCCCCAGGGCCTGATGCTGAGGACACCTGGCCTCGGGGAGGTGAGGACCCGTCTTCAGAGAGAGGACACTCGTCTTCAGGCAGGGCAGAGGTGATGCGCGTGAGAGAGGGGACTTCGGAGGGACTTCCAGGGAGTGCCTGAAACAGCGCCTTCTTGTGCATGCTGTCGCATGGCATGCAAGCTCGTGCTGTAACACAGGGATGGCCAGAGTACTGGCAGCTAGCCTGGCTTGGGTGCTTACTGTGTGTGTCCTAGGCGTGTTTCCTGGGGCGTCTGACTTATCCCTCCCCGAGACCATGGGTTTAGCCAGATGGCATGCTTCCTCTCCCGACCCTCGTTGTACTTCCTTTGAGGCTGTGCTGTTTCGCTGTGCCTCAGTCTCCTCATCTGTTAAGTGGGATAGCACGGGGGAGGGGCTTTATAGGCATTCACATCATCTCTGATTTGCAGATGGTGACACTGGGGCTCAGGAGGGGAGGGCAGCTGGCCTGCAGTCCCCCAGACAGCGAGGGGCGGAGGCAGCTCTTGAACTCCTGTTCCTGCCCATGACCGCTGTGCAAGAGTGTTGCGTCTGCAAGGGCGTTATCTGTGATTTCGAGGGAGCAGAGAGGAGGGGCTGTGGGAGGACCTGGAACCACTGGGCATGTTTCTGGGTGGCTGATTAGAGAAACTTATCTCTGCTGGCAGCACTGGATGAAAGGCTGGCATGTTGACAGTTTGGCCTGGAAATCTTCCCTGATATCTCAAGGCCCAGCTAATCCCTTCCTCCTCCATCCCTCCCTCCTCACACTTAGGCTGAAAGCTTTTGATTGAGACTGGCCTGGGCTTGAGGGTGCCCAGCCTGTGCTGGAGTAGGGGCTGAGGCAGGAGTGAGCAGCGGTGGGGGCAGGGGTTCACAGGTGAAGAGCAGCTGGCCCCTCCACACACCCTGTTGCATGAGTTGGAGTCTCATTCTGTCGCCCAGGCTGGAGGGCAGTGGAACGCTCACGGCCACTGCAGCCTCGACCTACTGGGTTCAGGTGATCCTTTTGCCTAAGCTTTCCAAGTAGCAGAACTACAGGTGTGTACTACCATGCCCAGCTAATTTTTTGATTTATTGTAGAGATGAGGTCTGGCCAAGTTGCCCTGGCTGGTCTCGAACCCCTGAGCTCAGGCAATCCTCTCGCTTCCACCTCCCAAAGTGCTGGGATTACAGGCATGAGCCAACGCGCCCAGCCTTTATACCCATTTTGCAAACAAGTAAACTGAGGTTGGGGAGGGGGGAGGGCAGTGTCTGTGGCCACCTCTGTGACCCACCGATCCTTGCTTTTCTCTCTGTCTTGTTTACTCCATCCCAGGTGTGCCACCTCCTTGACATTCCTTGCTATTTACCACACACGTGCCAACCCCAGGCCCTCTGCCTGGCATGCTCTTCCCTTGCACTCCATCCAGGGTCTGTGTCAGTTGACTCCTCAGGAAGGGATCCCCTGACATTCCCACATGAAGCACTTCTCTGTCCCTACATGCGGGTTAGTCTTCATAGTATCGGCCGCTGCTTGGCAGGGTATGATAGACACGATTTGGCTCTGTTCTGGCCCACGTCCTTTGCCAGAATGTAATCTCCATCAGGTGAGGAATTTGTGTCTGTTCTGTTGACAGCGCTATCCTCAGACCCTGGAGCACTGCCTGCCACAGAGGAGGTGTTTGGGTAGCCTCTGTGGCATGAGTGAGCGAGTGGTGGTGCTCCCAGCCCCAGACTGCGCTGCTTATCTGTAGCTGAGCAGGGATTCAACTCAGGGCTGGGTCTCCTCTGGGTTGATGTCTCTTATTCCTGCCCCCAGGAGCTGGCCAAGAGGACTCCCGGCAAGCACCCGGACCACCCCGCGGTGCAGAGCGCCCTGCAGGCCATGAAGACCGTCTGCTCCAACATCAATGAGACCAAGCGGCAGATGGAGAAACTGGAAGCCCTGGAGCAGCTGCAGTCCCACATTGAAGGCTGGGAGGTGTGTGCGGGGCAGGAGGGGCCTCCGGGGTTGGGAGTCTGGGTGCACAGCGGCCGGCCCAGACTGCATCCTGGGCACCAGGTTCATCAGCGGTGTATTGTGTTCGGCCTACATAGTGTTTGTAAAAAAATTGCTTAATTATTTTTCAGTGAACTCTACATTAGAATCTAGATTTCAAGTTTTTCTTGGAAAGTGGGTACCTCTGGGCCACCAGGGCCTCTGGTTCTCCTTAGTGTCCACCAGCTCCTGTTACCTCCCTGCTCGTTCTTTTTCGTGCATTGCCTCACCTGCCTTGGAGCTGCTGACACCAAGGTCAAGGGTAGTATTTAAATGTCCATTCTAGCTGGGCTCGGTGGCTCAGCCTGTAATCCCGCACCTTTGGGAGGCTGAGGTTAGTGGATTACCTGAGCCCGTGGATTCGAGACCCGCCTGGGCAGGCAAGACCTCATCTCCACAATAAATCAAAAAATAGCCGGGCGTGGTAGCGCGCGCCTGTAATTCCGGCTACTCAGAAGGCTGAGGCGGAAGGATCGCCAGAGCCCAGCAGGTCAAGGCTGCGGTGGCCGGGAGCGACCACTGCATTCCAGTCTGGGTGACAGTGAGACTCCAACTCAAAAAAAAAGTCCATTCTACAGAGTTCTGGCTTTGATGCTCCCTTGCCGGTGATTTTAGGCAACTGTCTTAACTCCTTTGGACACCAGTATCCTCGTCTGTGCCTGGCACATTGTAGGTGCTCAAACGGTGAATGTTGCTATCACTGTCATGATTATTAGGGGCTGGGATCCTTGAGCTCTTTAGATTGTATATACTTTATTTGTTTAAACCTCCAGGCCTTCCCCAGATTATTAGAGGTTTCCTACAAATCTGTGGAAGGAAGTGGGAATACAGGAATAAATACAACAGTCAATATCAGAGTAAATACAGCTGGAGTGGGACACTGAGACCATAGATGAGAGGCTCCTTCTGTGGCTAACTAAACCAGCTGCCTTAGGCCCTTGGGCTTTCCTGGGCTTTGTAGATCTTACTGCCTCTGGGATTTTGAGTTCTCTTCTCCGTGCTGGGGAGTCCTGGATGTGACACTGGGAGGTGGCAGGTTTGGCTGCAGGGAGGAGAGGGCCTGTGTCTAGGAGCGGCGGGTGCTGTGGGTTGGCCAGTCCACTTGTCACATCACACACGCTGCTTCCGCCAGGCCTTCCTGCCCCACCAAGGCTGGAGGACAAGGAGCTGTATTTCCCAGACTCCCTTGGAGCTTGGGCTTGGGATGAGATCTGGGGTTTAGCCAGGATCAGCACCAGCTACTTGAGATTTAGAAGGGGAAGTGGGCTGGTGACCCCCTCAGCCTCCCACGTCCCTTGTTCTTCAGCAAAGCGCAGCTGTGGTTGTGCTTGACTTTCTGTGATAACATTTGCAGAGGGCACCAGCCTCCAGGGTGTGGAGACGCAGGGCACAGGGCATTCATCTCTTGACTGTTGGCCATGCATGTCTACCAGGCATGAGACGAACGTGCCACGGACAGTTGAGGCAACAACTACCACGTGCCTGAATGCCACCCAGGCAGTGTTTTCCTGGAGTGAGCTTGGCTGGTGGCGTTCTGTCTCTCCTCTTCCCAGCAGGGCCAGTTCTGCAGTCGTTGGTTTCCTGGGAGCCCCTCTGGGATTCCTGATTCCTCTAGCACCTGGGTGCCCGAGTAAGCCCCTCCTTCCTTTTTGCTTAAAGCACATGGTTTAGTTTCTGTGTCCTGCAGCACAGAGTTGCCTGGTCCTCTGTGTTCAATCAGGATGCGTTCCCTAAGGACTCTCAGCTCAGCCTCCCGACAGCAGAGCTAATTTGGTCTCTCGTGAGCCTCTTCTTTCCCTCATGCTTCCACAGAGGCAGCAGCTACAGGCTTCGTGTGTTCAAAACAGGAGGAGATGGGCATGGTCAAGGCAGGAAGCTCTCCTTCTGGTGGGGGAAAAGCCCTTTTCCAGAAGCCCCTTTCATCTCATTGGCCAGAAATGGTTCACGTGGACACTTTCAACCTCAGGAGCAAGTAGAGTTGACTCACTGAAACTTCTGTCTATTTAGGCTTTGAGCTGCCTGGCAGCCAAGGTGAAAAGAACAGCACACATAAGTTACCTCATACTCATTGTCAGAAAAGGAAGAAGTAGAGTGGTTCTTCTGGGAGACAGAGTTTCTGGACACTCAGTTGGAAAAGACATTACTCGTGTGGGCTCCTGTGGGGAGAGTGTTGCACCAGCTCCTGGGCAGTCAGAGCAGAAGGGACTTCCAGATGCTGTTTCCTGGCAAGGGCCCAGGGAGGCAGGAGCTAAGGGCTGAGGAAGCCTTTCTGACCCTGAGGTCTGCTGTTGAGAACTCAGTGGCTCTTACTTTGATCACCGTTTCTGGGTACAGTAGGAAATAAAGTGAGCTAGAATAAGAATCGCAGGCAATTATAGATTGCCTGTTCCGTGCTTCCAGAACTACAGGCAGGTGCTGCTATTACCCCCAAGTTACAGGTGGGGAAACTGAGGCCCAGCCCTGCCCTGGGTAGGTTGTCCTACTTCGTGGGCCTCATTTCCCCTGTCTGTTCACTTTTAGTAATAATATCTCTGAAGTCATCGCCTGGTCTCATTTTTGAGGGTAAAGTGTGTGTGGAATACAGATATCCTTTGGAATATGTGAAATGATTTTTTAATGCAGTGGAAAGATTTTTAAATACATTTTGGGCTGGGCACAGTGGTTCACACCTGTAATCTTAGCACGTTGGGAGGCCGAGGCAGGATTGCTTGCACCTAGGAGTTCGAGACCAACCTGGGCAGAAAAACGAGACTCGTCTCTACAAAAACAAGTCAAAAAATTAACGGGCTGTGGTGGTGTGCACCTGTAGTCCCAGCTACTTGAGAGGCTGAGTTGGGAGGATCGCCTGAGATCAGGCTGAGGCTGCAGTGAACCGTGATCATGCCACTGTACTCCAGCCTAGGCAACAGAGTGAGAGCTGACTAAAAAGTACTTAAAAAAAAGTACATTTTGATTCTCACCATGACTTGTGAAAATGATATGTTCTAGCTAGAAAACATAATGTGTAATAGTGAAGCTGCTTGCATGCTGTCTGTCAGTAGTTGCCACCTCTGGGGACAGTGCAACCTAGGGCTGGTTCATGGTGAATGACAGTGGTTGCAGGTCTTTATTTCAGACACTCTTCTCGACTGTTCCTCATCGTTCTGGGTGACCTCGTGCAGATGTGCTCTGTCTTGGAAAGTGGCTGACAAGGGACTTGTTTGCGGAGAAGGGGGGAGTCTTCTTGGCCATGTTCCTGCTGGTTGTGTGGGCTTGCGTCATCCGAGTTTGATCTCCTGTCTGTGGGGCTTCCCCCTGATCCTTTGTAAGCCACTTGCCCGTCTTTGTCTTGAGACAGGTTTAGTTAACACCAGATAAGTTAATCCACAAGTCCACCTCATGGAGCACAGGAGAGGCGGCATGTCGCAACACTGTGGGAGCCAGCGGGCAAGCAGGCCTCTACAGCTGCAGCCCCCTCCAGGGTCATTCGAGGACTAGAGTGTCTGAGGAAGCACCAGGAGGAGCTGGGAAACATCTTGCAGCTTTGACTAGAACTTGTACCCAGTGTGGGCCGACCCCCTTGAAAGGGACCACCAGCCCCGGGGACTCTTGCGTGAAGCTGGCAGTCGTGAAAGGGTGGTGCACGTTCTTCATAAGGAAGAATCAGGGGGCATTCCTCCTGCTGGCTCTGGAAGCCCTGGTATAAGAGAGGACCAGCTGCTCCCTCACCTGCGAGGGGCGAGAAGGAAACGAGTAGTGAAACATCAATAAGTAAAAAAGAAAAACAAAAACAAGAACTTCTAGAACAGGAGCAGTGGCTCATACCTGTAATCCCAGCACTTTGGGAGGCTGAGGCAGGAGGAGCTCTTGAGGCGGGAGTTTGAGACCAGCCTGGGCAACATAGTGAGACCTCGTTTCTACAAAAAATAAAAAACTTGGCCAGGTGTGGTTGTGGGCACCTGTAGTCCTAGCTACTCAGGAGGCTGAGGAGGAAGGAAGCCCGAGCCCAGGAGTTCTAGGCTGTAGTGAGCTATGACTGTGCCATTGCATTCCAGCCTGGGTGACAGAGAGAGACTCTTTCTTGTTTTTTTTAAAGACTCTAAATACAGGTTTTCATATTTCCACCTTCCCTGGGATGCTTTGGGCTTCCAGCAGGGTGTGGTTCCTCCCCCCTTGAACACCCCTGTTCTAGACCAGTGATTTGTAGAAATATCTTCAGGTCATCTCTGAAGAGGCAGCCTGAGTTGGAGGTGAACGGGTGAAGCATTGGGGACAGCCTGTCTGGGTCCAAATTCCGGCCCACTGTCTTACCATCTGTGTGACCTTGAGGAAGTCACTTTTCCCCTCTGTGGCTCAGTTTCCTCAGCTGTAAAATGAGACATAACAATTAGCTGAGTTTGTATGGGATTCGTAGCTAGTGCCCAGCATGTGGTAAGCCCTGGGCTTGTATTGGCTTTTGATATCTGAGCGTCTGTCCTCTCTGAATGTTAACTGCCCAGCTGGGTCGACTCTGCATATGTGGGAGAAGGTCTCTAGTCAGGTGGGCATCTTTGATGCTCAGTCTCTTCCCTGTGCGTCTGATCCTGACACCGCCCTTGACCTGGGTGTGAGGATTTCAGGGAGACCAAGAATCCAGCTGGGCCTCTCAGCAGGGCTGGGGTGGAAGGGGTGTCCCTTATAGCCTGCTTGGCATTTCAGATGCGATGTGCTGGGGGGCCCTTGGCTAAGGCCAGAGAGGCAGCTGCCCACATGGAGGGTAGCAGAGGTCAGGTCTAGGGCCATGTGACTTGGGGCTCTGCAGCTGGGCAGGTGCCAGGTTCTTATTCAAGCAGCTAAAGTTCCCTTGGGAGCCTGGAAGGGTTGGAGGGTGGACATGAGGGAAGTGAGCCAGGGGAAGGGGAGGCATGTGAGCTGGAGGGGCTGTTGACCAGTGTCAACAGCTCTGAGCTGGCCCATGGGCCATTGATGGAGCCAGGCGTCCCTGTGCCCTATTTGTGAGGATGTAGAGGGTCTAAGGGGCTCTTCCTCTGACAGTCCTGGATCCTGGTAGTAGACTTACTGCCTCCCTGGGAATCAGAGTCCTGTCTGCGGTGTGCAAATATCCATGTCCAGTGGGCCACTGCCACGCCAGGGGCTGTGATGTCTGATACCGAGTATGGTATCTTGGCCCGGACTGTGCAGCTCTTGACCACAAGGCAGCAGGGTCTCTGGCACTGTTGGGTGCATGGGTTGATTGCACCCAGCCGGACCACGGGCACAGAGCAAACCAGCTGGAACAGTAGCAAGAATGGCCGTAGCGGGCAGTAAGCAGACAGCCTGAGTGCTCAGTTGCCATAGCCAGTTCCCCTTGCTGGGTCTAGAAGTGATTGAGTCGGCAAGTCTCCTGGGTCGGAAGTCCACATTGGTTCTGGGTGTTGAGTGCTTGGGGAAGGAGATTCTGTGGCTAACTCTCCCCCTCTCCTCCCCAAGTTCATTTCCAGGCAGGGCCAGGCTCAGTTCTTGTTTCTCCCTTTGGTGTGGTCAGCAGGTCTGATGTGGAATCTCCCTTAAAACACTGCTTGTGTGTAATCCTCCTTGGACTTGAATGCCAGCAACTCCAGTGTCCACCCCTCGAGGACCTTCGTTCTTGCCTTACTGTGGTACTTAATGCCCACGAGTGACTGCTGCCAGACAGAAAAGCCCAGTAAGGTCAAGGACATTTCTTACTAGCAGAGGTGGCACTCAGGCCGAGGTGGGCAGTTCTGCCTGCCGGGACCCAGGTTCCTTCCAGCTACTTGCTCTACCCGCATCCCGTATTCTACCACCCCAGACTGTGGAGAGAGGAAAAGGCAAGATGGGAAGGAGGCATTTGGTGATAATTCAGTCACGTGACCACACCTGGTACAAGGAGGCTGGGAGATGTAGTTTGTGCTTGGGCAGCCAAGGGCCAGAAATGACAAGAAGGGCATGGATTGGAGGACGCAGAGGGGCTGCCTCAGTTGCCGTTCTGTGCCTGTTAGTGTCTCTTTCCAGCTTCCTCTTTATTTGTACTTTGGGTCTCTGCCCTGGCCTGGGTCTTCTCAGCTCCAGAGAGCTCTGTGTGGTTTACAGCTCTGAGAACTCCTTCCAGCCAGGGCCTTCCCCATCCTGGTCTTCAGCCTCTTTATCTGAACCATCTTCCAAGGCCCAGCTCACTCTTCCTTGATGCATTTATTTTTATTTTTTGAAGACACAGGATCTTGCTGTGTTACCCAGGCTGCTCTCAAACTCCTGGACCTCAAGCTATCTTCCTGCCTCAGCCTCCCACAATGTTGGGAATATAGGCACAAACTATGCCGCTTCGAACCTAACTGATGTTCCGTAAACTCTGTGCACACTTAGTATCTTACCCACCCCCTGCCACTCAGCATGGATGCCTGCATGGAACTTGGGAACTGTCGATCGATGCGCACGTCCTTGGCTAGATCAGGCACTCTTGGGTCCCGCCCTGATGGTGTGCACAGTGTATTTGTTGAGCACCTGCGGTGTGCCAGAGAGTGTTGTAGGTGCCGGGAATTCATGGGACACATGTTTGGTATCAGCCCTGCCCTTATGGGAGGGGGTTCTTACAGGGAGGGAGAGAGGAACGAGTCAAGACATAAATAAATAAGGGGGAGGGACAGGTGGAAACCCCCACCCCCAAAAACCGATCCAAAACTCAAGAAGACACAGACTAGGACCATTGGCTGTGTGAGCCAGGCCATCCCTTCTCCCTGAGCCTCACATCCCTCTCCTGGAAAAAGGACATCTGGTCATACGGATACATCTGCCTAGGTTGTCCTGGCACTCTCAACAGATGGAAGCTGGCAACCAAATGCTGTTGATTCTCTGTCCTGGGCAGATTTGCCGCTAGAAGTGCATTTGGAGTTCTGGGGGATGGGGTGTGGGGGGTGGCGGTGGGCTCCATCTCTGGGAGCGGAAGCGGGTATGATATCCCTGGGTGGCTCATTCCCTGCGCCCGTCACTCCTCCAGGGCTCCAACCTCACGGACATCTGCACCCAGCTCCTGCTTCAGGGAACGTTGTTGAAGATCTCTGCGGGCAATATCCAGGAGAGAGCCTTCTTCCTTTTCGACAACCTTCTGGTCTACTGCAAGCGGAAATCCAGGTGGGCTGCCGGAAGGCGTGGGGTGGGGCTGGTGGGAGATGCTGCATAGGCTGAGACTGGGTCTAACCTCCTGCCTTCTCCAGGTGACGCACTAGGCTTGTTACTTTCCTCTCTGGGTCTCCCTTTTGTTTCTGTGAGTTGAAGGGTTTGTTCCAAATCAACACTGTCTAGTTGAAATATGATGCAAATCATGTATATTATATTTTTTGTAATAATGCTAAAAACAGTAAAAAACTGGGTATGGTGGCTCACACCTGTAATCCCAGCACTTTGGGAGGCGGAGGTGAGAGGATTGCCTGAGCTCAGGGGTTCCAGACCAGCCTGGGCAACTTGGTGAGACCTCATCTCTATAATAAAAAAAAAAAAAAATCAGCCGGGCATGGTAGCGCATGCCTGTAGTTCCGGTTACTTGGTAGGGTGAGGCAGAAGGACCGCCAGAGCCCAGTAGGTTGAGGCTGTGGTGGCTGGAAGCGGCCACTGCACTCCAGTCTGGGCGACAGAGTGAGACTCCAACTCAAAAAAAAAAAAAAAGAAACAGGTGAAATGAACTTAAGAACTATATTTGATGTAACCTAATATAATCCCTAAATATTATATTGTATTCAATGATAATTATGTATATAATTATACCAATTTTTAAAAATTATTAAAGAGAAATTTTGTGTGTGTGTTTTTTCTACTACATCTTCAAATATGGTGTGCCTGTTACACTTACAGCACTTCTCAATTTGTCCTAGCCACATTAAACATTTTTTTTTTTTTTAGAATTGGGGTCTTATTCTGTCACCAAGGCTGACGTGTAGTGGCAGGATCATAGCTCACTGTAGCCTTGACTTCCTGGGCTCATGTGATCCTCCCGCCTCAGCCTCCCAAGTAACTGGTACTACAGGCACAAGCCACCATACCTGGCTTATTTTTTAGAGATGAATACTATGTCCAGGTTGGTCTCAAATTCCTGGGCTTGAGCGATCCTCACACCCTGGCCTTCCAATGCATTATAGGCGTGAGCCACTGCACCTGGCCTTGTCCTAGTCACATTTTAAGTGCTCTGTAGCTGCCTGTGGCTTGTGACTGCTGTGTGGAAAATGTAGGTCTAGATGATCATAGAAGTTTAGAGGTTTTTTGTGGCACCAGTGTCATGTAATTCCAAGATCCAAAGGTTTGAGAGGAGCAAACCTGTTTTATTGTTAAGATTTTGGAAGGAATAGATGGTATCTTCACATTGTCTCTGTCACTGGAGCTTCTTGTATTCTGCAGAGTCCAGAAGTAAGTGGATGGTGGCTGAGTAGGTAGCTGCAGGCAATGTGTGTGTGAGTGGGAGTGTGAGTGACGGTGTGTGTGAGTGGGAACGTGAGTGACGATGTGTGTGAGTGTGAGGGATATCACATGTCAGTGGGAGTGTGAGTGACGGCATGTGTGATCAGGATTGTGAGTGATGTGTGAGTGATGGTGTGTGGTGAGTGGAAATGTGAGTGACAGTATGTGTGGTCAGGAGTTGAGTGATGGTGTGTGTGAGTGAGTCCATGGGAGGAGGGGTAGACGGGTGGTTGGTCGTTGGGACCTGAGTGGTGGTGGATAGAGGGGGCAGGCGGGGAGGAATGTGGATGGCGGGCGAATTGATGTGGAGAGTGAGCAGGTGTGTAGTGTGAAGGTTGGAGGGCTAGGAGCTGGCTGGCTGGAAGCACGGAGAGGGAACGAGTGGGCATTCGGGAGCTGGAGAAGTGGACATGGAGCCTGCATGGCATGTTTACATGAGTCATGGACTGGGGCCCCAGTGTGTGGTTTGTTGAGTGCCTAGGTAAGTGGATGGTTGTGTCATTGGGAAGGGGGTGGGTGGTGGAGCTTTGAAGACTAGTGCCTGCATGGCCAATTGGATGGCTGTGTGGGTGGATGGGTCAGTGGTTGGTTGACAGTTGCTGAGGTGTTTGGACGCTGGTATGGAAGGTGGGATAATCGGATGACTGAGTGATGGATAGCTGGATGACTGGAGAGAGGAAAAGCTAGGAGATAGAGCGGGGATGAAGGCTGGAGGAGTTGGGATCTGAATGGATGGCTGGGTGGGTGCACAGAGAGGTTCTGTCTTTTTTCTTGCTCAGTAGATGGAGGCTGGTCTTAGCTGACTGGTGCAGCACTTTTCATGTGCTCTTTTCTGTTACTTTGTCATCTGTTTCTTTGTCCAGAGGCTTCTTCGCCCCTGGAATCCAGCGATGACTGGAGCTGAGGGCTGAATTCCAGACCCCAGGCCCTACCTCAGCACGCCTATCAGTTGCTGTGTGGTCCGGGCCATGTCTCTGAGCCTCCCAAGGGCGTGGTGAGGAGCCTCACACAGGGCGACTGGTGCATGTCCCACACGCATGTGTGGGCTCCTCACTGTCTGCCTCCTCCCGTGGGCCTCTCTGATCCTTGATTTTCTCTTCTGTGCGACGGGGACGATTTTATAGCAGTGTTTGGTGAAGAGCTCTGCCCCTCACGACTGGTTCCCTGTTTAGCCACCTTCGTGGCTCTGTGACTTTGTCTCTCTGTGCCTCAGTTTTCTCGTCTATAAAACAGGGTGAGTTATTGTATGTACTTCTTAGAGGCATTGTGAAGACTAAATGTGTCAGTGCATGTGGTTGATTCTTACTCAGTGCCATCCCATGACTGTGATGCCTGGAGCACAGTGAGTGCTTAAGCCACAGGTCCCTCCCCTCTTCCCTGTCCTCAGGCCTGGCCCTTCCTGCTGGAGGCCTGGGTCTCCTTCTGTCACCTTCTCTCCATGGCTGGCTCAGCCTGTCTGTCTTTTTAGCTCTGTCATTCCCGCCTACTCCTTGAGTCTGTCTGTCGCTGTCTCATGTCTTCCTGTCCCCTACGAACGCCCCCTTCTCCTCCCTCCCTGCTTCCTCCCTGAGAGCACTCCTCTGACGTTCTGAGGCTGCTGTCAGCATCCACCCTGGCCTGGGGCCGCCTGAAGCGGGCACTTTCCCCCAGAACACTAGGGTTGTGAAATTGGAATGTCCCTGTAGGCTGTGACCTGAGGCTGAGTCTGCTCAGGCTCTTTATCCTCGGGGTGGCCTCACCTATCAGGGACAGAAGCTGGCTCTGGCAGTGCTGGATTCCAGGTGGCCTTCTAGGGCCTTCCGTGTGGCTGCCATGAACTCTTTTAAGGTCACTCTCGGCCTCAGTTCCACGAGGTTGCTGGCTGACTGGAGGGAAAGGACACATCTGTCTCCTGTGAGAAGCCGGCAGGGAGCCAGCATTCCTGCCTCTGCATCAAGGTCCAGAGGGCCGAGAGCACCAGGGCTTGGGCAGCAGTGGGTGGACTCCAGTCTGACTGATGTGGCGCCAGACAGCACTCGACGCCACGAGGTGTCTGCCGACCATTTGGTCTTTGCCTGGGTCATGCAGGGCTCTGCCTGTCCTGGACCTGCGTCAGGGGTGGTCTCTGACTCAGAGTGCTCCTGCGCTGATCCCAAGGCAAAAGCTCCTTGGATGTCAGAAGTGGAAAGAGGAAGGAAGTGTTTTAAACATCCCCCTCCCACTCTGCAGGAGGGAGAACCAAGACCCCTAAGAGCTGAGGCTCATGGGTGTCAATGCCTCTTATCACCTCCGAGGCAGCAGTGGCATGTGGCGGTTAAGAGCACAGAGGTACTTCTGCTTACTTAGTGTATGACCCTGGGCAAGCTGTGTCGGTGCTCTGTGCCTTTATTTTCCTGTCTGTTAAATGGGAATAAAAGTGACTGGGCGTGGTGGCTCAAGCCTGTAATCCCAGCACTTTGGGAAGCCGAGGCGAGAGGGTCACCTGTGACCAGGGGTTCGAGACCAGCCTGAGCAACTTGGTGAGACCTTATCTCTACAATAAATCAAAAAATTAGCCAGGTGTGTGTGGTGGCTAGTGCCTGTAGTTCCAGCTACTTGGAAGACTGAGGCAGAAGGATCACCTGAGCCCAGCATGTCAAGGCTACAGTGACCATGAGCATGCCAGTATGCCACTATGCTACTGTACTCCAGCCAGGGCAACGGTGTGAGACTTCAACTCAAAAAAAGGGGGGGGGGCGGAGTAAAAATAGTCCTCATTTCATGGGGCTGTTTCTGTTGAGCAGATAAAAAACATACATGTCAAGGGCACACACGTGATGTGATTAGAATAACACTGATACATGGTGAAGTAGAAGAAATATCTTCATTTGTATGGCTCCCACTTAAATTGTGCTAAAAGGAGTCTTCTTTTTCATCTTAACTTCTGCCCCAAACTTTTTTTTTTTTTTTTTGAGTTGAGGT
>NW_007258214.1:424577-435128 GCF_000164805.1 Carlito syrichta | reverse complement strand
GGAGGGAGAGAGAGAGAGAGAGACTCTCTCTCAAGAGATTTGTTGTAAGGAGTTGGCTCTTGTGACTATGGAGGCTGACAACTCCCAGGGTCTATAGTCGGCAGACTGGGGACCCAGGCGTGGTGTCCTAAGATTGAGAAACTCAAGACCCAGGAAGAGCTGACATTTCAGCTGGAGTCTGGAGGCAGGAGAAAAAAAAATGTACCCAGGAACTCAAGCCGAATTGAAGTTGTTTGTGATTTGGAGCTGCCTTCCCCTGAGCTCCCTCATCAGGACGTCCTTTTCATTCTGTCATCACATTTTCTTCAGAACCTCAGTGCAACTCCAGTAAAAACTCTAGGAGGGGGTTGTGAGTGTGTATGTGTGTGTAAATGACCAACGGATTGTAAAAATGTGTTAATACCACGTTCTAACCAACTGAGCTAACCAGCCACAGTTGATTGTAAAATTTACACGGAAATGCAGAGATGGATCTAAAGAAGGTGGAAGTGGGAGGACCTTTCTTCCCAGACTCCAAGGCTTGCTGTAAGGCTGCCGTAGTTTAGACGGTACAGTGTGTATCAGTGTGAACACAGATGGGGAGATGAGTGGAATAGAAGAGTGAGTTTTTGAAGTAGACCCACATGAAAGCAGCCATTTGAATTTCAGCAAAAGTGCCAATGCAGCTAAATAAGTGGTGCCTGGCCAAGTTACTATCCAATTAAAAAAAATGAGTCTTGACTCCTACCTCATGCCATATGGAAGAGTCAACTTCAGATGGGTCACTGATTTAAATGTAAAAAGTACAGCAATAAGGTTTCTATAAGAAAGCACATATTCATCACCTGGGATGAACAGAGGTTTCTTTTTTGTTGGTTTTTTTTTGTCTTTTTTTTTTTTCTTGTTTTTTTGTTTTGTTTTTTTGAGTTGGAGTCTCACTCTGTCACCCAGACTGGAGTGCAGTGGCTGCTCCCACTGTAGCCTCGACCTGCTGGACTCCGGCAATCCTTCCGCCTCTGCCTTCCAAGTAGCTGGAACTACAGGTGCGTGCTACCATGCCTGGCTAATTTTTTTGACTTGTTGTAGAGATGAGTTCTCACCAAGTTGCCCAGGCGGGTCTCGAACCCGCGGGCTCAGGCAATCCACTCACCTCAGCCTCCCAAAGCACTGGGATTACAGGCTGAGCCACCGAACCCGGCTGAGCAGAGGTTTCTTAAACAGGATAATACGATTATAAAGGAAAATAGATTCCTTAGATTACATCCAAATAAAGAACTTCATCCAAGGATACCATGAAGAGAGTGGGAAGACAAGCCACAGAATGGTAGAAGACTTTTTTTTTTTTGGTAGAGATGGGGTCTCCTTATGTTGACTAGGCTGGTCTCTAACTTCTGGGCTCAAGCAGTCCTCCTGCCTTGGCCTCCCAAAGTGCTGGGATTACAACTGTGAGCCACTGTGCCAGGCTAGATCTTTGCAATCCATATAACTGCCAGAGTACTTATATCCAGAATATATGAAGAAGTCTGATGGCCAAATGCTACCCTTTGCCTGTTTTTGCAAATAATGCTGTTGGAGTATACCCATGCCGCTTGTTTACATATAGTCTGTCGCTACTTTGCTGCCACAAGGGCAAAGTTGAATAGTCCTCTCAGAGACCACAAAACTGAAACTGTCTACTACTTGGCTCTTTTCAGAAAAAAATTTGCCAATCCCTGCAATGAATGGTTAAGAAAAAGACAGACAACCCAATAAAAAATGGACAAGGGACAGTCCTTTCACACAAGAAGATACTAGATGACCAATAAACATACAGAGGTGTTCGAGGTTATTTACTCATCCAGGAAATACAGATTAAATGGTTAATGGATAACCAGAAAGACTAGAATGAGAAATAAAATATCAGTTGTAGAGGATGTGGAGTTACTGGAACATCTGATGCTGCTGGGCAGGGGAAGCTTGGTATAATCATTTTGGGAAACAGCTTGACAGTGTCTACTAAAGCTGACTGTGTGCATACCTTATAACTCAGTAGTTCAGCTCCCAGATACCTAACCCAAAGAAACACACACATACGTTCTTCATAATGTACAAGAACACTTCCAGCTGCACCAAACGGGAAGCAAGCCAGTGCCCATCCCTGTCACCGCCCCGGCAGCATGGAGGCTCTCACGGCTGTGGGGCTGGGTGGAGGAAGCCTGACATGGAAGCACACACGGTGAAGTGGTAACATGGTCAGATGTCAGGATAGCGGTTACCCTTGCGGTGGGAGAGGGTCGCGACTGGAAGACATGGGGGGCTTTCAGGGTGCTGAAATGTTGATATGGATGTTTTTACTTTGTAAAAGTTAATCAGGCTCTGTTCTACTTTGGACACTTTTTTCTATACGGGTTTTGTAGTTTAGCTTGAAGTTTGCATAAACGAGTATATGCATGTGCATGTGTGCATGCATATGCACACATGAACCCTCACCCTCTCTCACCTCCATGATTGCAGTGGTCTCCTCTCCCCTGCTGCCCTTCACCCCCAACCACATCCAGCGTCCACCAGTAGCCACAGGGAACCCCTTAAAATCTGTCTGATCCTGTTCCGCCTGTGATCAAACCTGCACGGTTTCCCCCACACGCGCGGAGACCCAAATCTTCCCCACTTACAGCCGCATTTTCAGAGAAAGCACTGTCTTCCATGTCCCTGTGTCCTCTACTTATCTGATACTTAATTTACCCAGTTCCAGTGACAAGTACCCTTCAGGAAAATGGTAGTTTTGGGAACACACCCCGCTGGCTCTTGGTGAATGTGCAGCCCACCTGATGGGATGAGATGCCTGTGCACACCACATGAGCTTCCAACTCTGGGAGTTCATTCTCTGCCTTACTTTCACCAGTGCATGTGACACCTCTGACCTAACATATGTTTGACCCAGTGGTCGTTCCTGTGCCCCCGGCCCCCTGTATCACAAGCTAAACTCTCAGGGACTTTGCTTACTGCTGCAGCCCCAGCACCTAGAACAGGGCCTGGCACACAGTAGGTTCTCTCCACATGCTTGTTAAATGCAGAGATGAGTGACTCCCGAGTGACTCCCTGTGGTCCCTGACTCAGTGTCCTACCCATAGGAAGCACCGGCCAGATGTTTGTTGAGTGACTCTCCTAGTCTACTTGCTTTTAGTCAACAGACATTTGTTTCTTACAGTGCTGGAGCCTGGGAACTCCAAGATTGAGGAACTGGGAGGTTCGGTGCCTGACAGGGCCCTGCCTTGTGTTTCACAGATGGCATCTTCTTGCAGTATCCTCCCATGGTGGAGGGGGCAAGGCAGCTCTCTGGGGCCTCATTTATAAGGGCACTCATCCTGTTCTTGAGGGCCCCACCCCCTGACCTCATCATCTCTCAAAGGCCCTACCTCTTAACACCCATCTTGGGGGTAGGATTCAATATTATGAGTGTTAGGGGCACACTAGCATTCTTACCACAGCAGTGATGGAATGCGTGAGCGATAGAATTCTTCTGAGTAAATGAATGAACCGTGGGAAGATGGGTGGATGGATGGATGGATGGATGGATGGATGGATGGATGGGTGGATTTCCTACTCCATGCCCTACTTCCATTATTTCAGCAAGCACCTGTCTTTTAGAACTCAGGCCTCTCCTCCTTTTCTAGCCAAGAAGCATGGGTTTCTGTTGCTTCTTGTTGGTTTCTCATCAGTGTCTCTCGTGAGCTGCAGAGTTGCTCTGTGAGGTCAGCAAGACTGTTAGCCCGTTCTCTGGAGGAGACTGTGGCTGGGAGAGGAGGAGTGACTTGCTCAAGTCGCCTGGCCACCAGCCGAACGCCGTGCTCATGACCCTCTCTGTGGTGCTCCCCGTGGTGCTGCTGAAAACAGCTGCGCCCAGGAGGTGGTATGCAGAGTGTTGACTCCCCTCTGCCTTTTAGGGTCACTGGAAGCAAAAAGTCTACCAAGAGGACCAAGTCCATCAATGGCTCTCTCTACATCTTCAGGGGCCGAATCAACACTGAGGTCATGGAGGTGGAGAATGTGGAAGATGGGACAGGTAGGCCCGACACCAGCCCTGCCCTAACCCAGCCCACCTGCTCCCTGGCATGCTCTCTGCTTCATTTAAATATATATATTTTTTCTTTTTATTTATTTATTTTTAAATTATTTCTTCTTCTATGGTAAAATGTAGCCTACCTACAGAAAATGGCTAGACCATGGACACATGGAGTGAATGTCTGGGTAGTTAGCATTCAAGTTAAGAAATAAAACACTGTACTTCAAACCCCTCCCCTCCTTCCCCCTAGAAGTAATCACCATCTGAATTTTGCAGTGATCATTTTGTCTTGCTTTTTAAAAATATTTTTATCTTGTAAGTGTTCATGACTAAACATTTTAATTACAATTTGTCTTCAAACCTTATATAAATGGCTATATGATTGAATATGTATAAATGGCTCTAAATATAAATATGGGTATATATAGCATTATACACACACACACACACACACACACATACACGTAGATGGTCATAAGATACGACCTCCGTTCTTTGACCTCTTGCTCCTGTCACTCGACACCGTGTTGTCACAGTGTGTCTGTGTTTCCATCACTGTTGAGTGTTCTGCTGTATGAATCATCCACAGTCTGTTGCTTGGATGATGGGCATGGGGGTTGTCTCCATCTTTCACAGTCACAGACAGTGGCGCGGTGTGCATTCTCATGAGTGTCTCCTAGTCCATGTGCCTTTGAGCTTGTGTGGGGCAGGAGTTCTTACTTGGGTCAGAGTTACAGACCCCCTTTCAGGCTGTCTCCTGAAACCCTCCTCAGATTCGGGGTACAGCCAGCCTCAGCTTCCCTAGATGATGCCACCCTGTTTTCCAGCCATTCTGCCAGCAATGGGTGGGGGTCCATATCCAATGTGGGTCGTGAGGCTGCACTGAAGTTTTAAGTCACCCAGTGCCTGGGTGAGACGGGGAGAAGGCCAAGAGGCATTCCTGGGCTCTGGGCAGCTTCTCCTGGAGAGTCACTGTAATTGTGCCCAGGAGCAAGGGCCTGAAGCCCTCTGTAATCGAGAGGGTGGCAGGGGTTTTTATTTGCAGAAGGCTATCCTTGCCTACTGGACAACAACCAGGAGAGGGGTGAACTTTTGAAGGGCTGAATGTCCAGGTCCCCGATCCTGACCCTGAGATAGCCCTGCCTTGCTGTACTGGAATGGCAAGGATTGGTCCCAAGACCTCACTTGCCTGCATGGGGTGGGAGGTACTGGGGGTCGCATGGTGACTCTGTGCTGAGCCCCTTTGCTTCCTGCCCCACCAGCGGATTATCATAGCAATGGCTACACCGTCACCAATGGCTGGAAGATTCACAACACAGCCAAGAACAAGTGGTTTGTCTGTATGGCCAAGACGGCGGAGGAGAAGCAGAAGTGGCTGGATGCCATCATCCGTGAGCGGGAGCAGCGTGAAAGTGAGCAGCAGCTCAGGAGGCTTCCCTGGGGCCCCCGGGCTGTGCACAGCTTCTGCCGAATGGGGACTGTGCCTGGGGAGGGGGCACAGGGTCCTTTCTAGAAGGGTCAGAGCCACAAGAAGGTCTCACATGGGGCGGGGAGCTTGGGGACTGTTTCAGCCTGGTCGTATCTCCGAGATCACCCACTCAGATGGTGAAACTGAGGCCTGATAGACGGGACCTGCCCAGGGTCTTTACCCTGGGGAGTTGGAACCCAAGATGCCCTATGCCTGCTCTCAAGGTTTTCTTTGTTTGACATTCACTGAATCGAAATCTGGGAGGAGGGTCTTTTGAGGCTGCCAGTGTCCTTGGTCAAGAGTCCCTCTGGGCACAGGCACCCTGAGGCAGTTGTCATGAGGAAGCACAGGGACTGGGTGTGGCAGGTGGGTGGGGCTGGGGGTGGGCATAGGCAGTTGTGCAGAGACCCCCAGGCTGGAGGGAGGGACACCTTGGCCTGTTTGGGGACAAGTTACTTCAGCTTCCCAGATCTCAGTGATCTCATCTGATAAATGGGGTCAGAGGCTTGTAATGCTGCTGGAGGCCTTTGGTTTGGCTGTATTTGGAAATCTGATCCATGACCCTAAAGCCCCCCCCCCACCTCCCAGTATTACAGAGGCAGAAACGGGGCCTCTGTTTCCTCCAAATGTATATCCTGTATATGCCGCCTGCATATGTCATAGACACACACCTGCGATGTCTAATCAGAACTTGTAATTTCCACCCTGTCTTCTGTCCCAGACCTGCTCTTCTGCCCCTCGACTTCTGCATATCTGTCAGTGGTGCCACCCTTCGCCCCAGAGCTCAGAGTTACACTCTTGGAGTCATCCCCGGCCTCCCTGAACCCCCGCTTCCCAAGTTCAGTAGGTCCACAGGTCCCTTGAATTCTGCGTTTCACCCGTATGCCAGACCCTGCCTCCCCTCTCCCCATTTCCACCAAGACAAATCCCCACCATCTCTTGGGAGCCAGGGCCGAGACCCACTGATCTTTCTCTAGAGAAACTAGACATCTGGAGTCTTAGAGGATATTTCCTGGTGTTAAGTGTTTCATCAGAATTTATCCAAATGCCTTTAGGCCGAGTAATCTGGGACCCTGACTGGGCAAGATTTTGACCTCTGAAACTCATCAGGGCTGAGCTTGTGTGGTCACGATTGAGGAGTGGCCCAGCCTGAGTGGGGCTGATCAGTGTCTTTGATCAGAATGGAGGGCTGTGGTCTGCTCTGGGCACATGTGATCACCGGTGGACACGTAGCCTGAGTGGGTCCTGGTTGTTAGAACTGGGTGTTGTCCAAATCCCGACCTCAGGCTGGCTTCGTGGGGTGGTGCTTGCTGTGGTCAGTAACACATACCTGAACCTGAACTTCTTGGGTCTGAATCCTGGTTCCACCACTTCCAGTTGCCTAACCTTGGGCGAGCACCTCACTTCCTTGGGCCTCAGTTTCTTCATCTGTAAAATGGGCATACTCACTGCACCTTATTATCATAGGCTTCTTGTGAGGAGTACTCGGCATAGTGCCCTCACTCTTGTTATTTGTCATTGTCACTGTCAGGATTGGAGAAAAATGTGGGCAGAGATTAGGGCCAGGGTCCTGGGTACATTGTCTGGAGGAATGGCCAGACTTTGGTCACTGGGCTGGAATGAAGATCCCACCAGGTTTTCTGATAACCTCTGGCCTTGGAAACCCACCCTTCGCTTGGGGAGGCAACCTGGGAAAGGGACTAAGGACATCGCTCTGGAGCTTGACTCCTGGGCAAAAGGCACAGCTCTTGGTTCTTCCAGGACTTCACCTCTCTGGGTCTCAGCTTTCCCATCTGTAAGGTGGTAGGTTTGAGGAGTCGGGGGCAGATGCCTAGAGCAGTGACCCAGTCGGTCTCCAGCTGTCTGCTGGCGTGTTGGGGGTGGTGAGGGGGAGGGGTGGGGGCAGGCTGGCTCTCGGGGGCCTGGCCCGAGCCCTGTTGACCATGCTCTGCATAGGCCTGAAGCTGGGCATGGAGCGCGATGCGTACGTGATGATTGCAGAGAAGGGTGAGAAGCTCTACCACATGATGATGAACAAGAAGGTGAACCTGATCAAGGACCGCCGGAGAAAGCTGAGCACCGTCCCCAAGTGCTTCCTCGGCAAGTGAGTGCCTGCCCTGGATCCCTGGGCTCTTGGCTGGAGGTGGGCAGACCATCCGCATCCAGCCAGGCAGGCCAGCCCCTCCCAGCTCTGCCCCTTCCCCTAGAAGTCCACAGGCAGAACTCCAGAAGGCACCGCTCCTTAGGAATGGCCCTCGAGTCCAGGAAGCCCGTGGGTCCCCAGGCCAGGCCTTCCAGCCCTCAGCCAGCATGTATTCCTGTGGTGACCTGGTACACACATCCGCGTCATATGTGCTTGAAGCTGAGGTTTCTTAAAACTGTACTCGATACACTCTGAAAATGTTTCTCTTCTTTCTATTCAAGCTGCTTTTCATTCATTTCAAAATTAATACCGGCGTACCTTATTTCTACAGTGACATTGGTTTTATAAAGCACTAATGGGTTGCCCGCCGTGGTTTGACAGTTGTTACTGTAGCACTCGGGAAAAGAGAAGCCACTAGCATATTTCAAGCAGAGAGGTATTTACTCAAGGAATTGATGACAAAGGTGTTGGAAGGACTGCGAGAACAAAGGTGCGCCAACTGCCCTGACGCACCGGGTTCTTAAACAGAAATGTGTCTCACAGCCCAGGGACTGTAAGTCTGAGCTCAGGGTGTCAGCAGGGTGGGTGTCCTGAGTTACACGTGAGGGAGAGGAGAGGCTCCTGGAAGCTGTTCCATGCCTAGAGCCTCTGTGTTCTCTGGTTAGGAAATGCAGCCTCCATTTTGTAACCGAGGACCAAGGGAGTCAGAACACACATGTGACAGGCTGACTCTCTCTTTTTTTCCCCGAAGTTGGGTCTCCATCACAGCTTCCTGCAGTCTTGACTTCTGGGCAAGGGTGATCCTTTTGCCTCAGCCTCCCAAATAGTTGACAATACAGGTTCACACCACTATGACTGGCTAATTTTTAAATTTCTTGTAGAGATGAAGTCTCACTGTGTTGCCTGGGCTGGTCTGGAACTCCTGGGCTTACGCTGCCTTCCCTCCTTGGCCTCCCAAACTGCTGGGATTACAGGCGTGAGCCACCGTGCCTGGCCAGGCTGGCTCTTAAACTGAGGTCTCCTGGTGTTAAATCTCACTCACGTGGGGGAGGGGCTGGGAATGGGAGCAGCAGGAGAAATCCAGTCCTAGTAAAATGGCCAGGCTGTTTTGAGGCCCTATGGTGTGCTGAACACAGAGATTGGGTGCGTTCTGGATAATTGTGAAGGCAAAAGTACTTGCTGCTGGCATGGGCAAAATAAAGGAAATTCGGGACTGTGGGTTGCCGAAAGTCTGGAGTTGCCACTTGGAGAAGAGGAAGAAGATGGGAGGAGGAGCGGGTTTTGGGGGCGGGAGGGAGTTCATGGGTACAGCTGGGAATGGGATCCATTGGAGCCGTGAGACACCCACCCAAGCGGAAATGTTGGTGTGTTGGCTGGATGCAAAATCTTGACTTGGGGAGAAAAGTCTGGATTGGAGGCCTGTGTGCAGGAGATGGCAGGAAGGTGGTCTTTAAAGCCAAGTGTGGAGAGACGAGGCAGACCCGGGTCCTGGGGCCCAGCGACCACGTTTGGAGGAGGCAGGAGCAAAGGATCTGAGCTGCTGGAGAGAAGGATGTGGCGGAGCGGGCGGAAGGGGCCGGGCCTGGCGTTGGGCACGTGGGGGTTGAAAGGCAGACAGACACGCAGTGTCTGATGCAGATGTTAGGCAGGTGCTGGGGACTGAGCGTGGACTCTGGGAGCGGCTCTGATGGTGGTGACCAGAGGCTTGTGGGTGAGGGGCAGCAGGCAGGAAGTCTCGGGGTGGCAGGTGCCATGGACATGGGCACCCTGTTGCCCTCGAGGTCAGCAGCTCCAGTTCTGAGCTCCTGGAGGGTCTGTGGGCAGGAGAGAGTTCGGGCCGGAGGAGGTGTGGCAGGGTGACCACCGGTGCCAGTCAGCTGGTCCCTAATCCTGGCGGAGGAGGCTTTTCTCTCTGGAGGACCTCTTCCGGGCCCCCTGGACTGGAGAACCTTCCTGCCTCCTGCCAAACGGCTTAGTCCAGCCGGATGGGACAACCTGCCTGTGGTTAGGCGTCGGGGGAGTTTTCCGCCTCCTCAGGAAGGATTAGGGGCGATTTCTTTTGCTGCCATTTGACACGGGGCCAGGATTGCAGCTTGTTTTGTAACTGCGGACCCGTGAGGACCAGACCTCCCGCTGAAGAAGTTCTAAGGGACTCTTCTGCATGGCTCGCTCCGCACCCGGCCCCGTGACTTCAGCTCCTCCTTCCCTGCCAGGCCCAGCTATGGTGGCTTCTCCTCCAGGACGCGTCCCTGGTCCCTTCGGGTGGAAGAACGTGGGAGCGCAGAGATGTATTTATCAAGTCCTTTGCACCGCACACAATAAATACCATGAGTTAGGTCACTGCTATCATCCCCATTTTAGGGTGGGGAAACTGAGGCATGGGGGTGCAGGTTCTGCACAAGATCACAAAACCACAGTGGGGCGTAGGATTAGAACCCAGGACACGGGGTGGCTCTGGGCCTGAGCTCTCTCCCATGTGCTCTGCTGCGTTTATTGACTTTTTTCTCTCTTCTGCATAGCTTGTTTTCCCTTGATGGTTACTGTCTCCACATCTGTCCCTGCTGCTGGGCAGGAAACTCAGTGAATCTGGTGTCTGGTTTATTTTTGTAACCTTCAAGGGTGGGGCTTTGGGTCAGACTTGGGCTCAAGTCCCAGGCCCCCTACTTTCCAGCTGTGACTTTGGGGCAAACCTTAACCTCTCTGAGCCTCAGTGAAGGATCAGGAAAAGAGAGATGATAAAATGGCCCTGTAGGACTGTTGGAGGGTCCGGTGAGATCATGCGTGTGGTATGCTTGGAGGTGTGTGCCTGGCTACGTGGCACATCATGTGGGTATGTGCGTGAGAAGGGGCCTATTTCTGCCCTTCTTGGGGAAAAACTAATAAATGTCGCATTCTTTTTTTTTTTTTTTTTTTTTTTTT
>NW_007258214.1:420595-424352 GCF_000164805.1 Carlito syrichta | reverse complement strand
TGGCTGACTTTTTGATTTATTGTAGAGTTGAGGTCTCTCCAAGTTGCCCAGGTGGGTCTCGAACCCGTGGGGTCAGGCAATTCACTCACCTCGGCCTCCCAAAGTGCAGGATTACAGGCTGAGCCACTGAGCCCGGCCTAGATGCTGCATTCTAAAAGCAGGGAATAAGGTCTGTATATTAATGTAGAGGACACCACCAGAGGAATGTGGCCTCTGCCTTCAGATTAGCTGGGGACACAAAATAGATTCATTCATTCATTTGTGTGTTCTCTCAGTGTTTACCCTACCGCGAACCAGCAGGGAATAGGACAGACAAAATCCCTGTTGTCATGGAGATAACTTGGCAGTGGAGGACTCAGATGACAGAAAAGTAAACAAAGATGAAGGGAACTTCAGGGAGCTGTAAGGAAATACGTAGGGGGATGTCAGGAGGAGAGGAAACGGGGGCTGGTTCAGCCAGGGTGGGCAGGAGGGCCTCTAGGGGAGCTGACATTTGAACCAAGATCTGAATGATAAGGGACAGCCATGAGAGGATGTGGGGAACAGCATTTCTGGCTGGGGGAACAGCAGGTGCAAAGGCCCCAAGGTGGGCTGTGAGTGATGGAGGAACAGCAAGGAGGCCATTGTGGCTGGAGGTAGGAAGTGGCCAGAGCGGTGGAAGATAAGGCCACAGGGCTCTATAGGGGCCACGTCAGGCAGATCCTTGGTCAGGGATTCAGGTTTCATTCTAGGTGCTCTGGGAACCCGCTGAATCTCTGTAGGGGAGTGAGATGAGGATGTAATTCTTCATCACACAGTCCCAGCACAAGCACTCCAGAGGAGCTGTCAGAGCTCAGGGAACCAGGTGACAAGGTGTGTCTGGCAGGGGCAGTCAGGAAAGGCTACCTGGAAGGAAAAGGCCTTTGGTTTCACCCTTGACAGAGATTAGACATAATTCAGTATGATGCCTGCCAGAGTGGAGGCCCCGGATGGAAGCAGCCGTGCTGCCTCACCCTGTATGCTGGTGCAGGACGAGCGCGTGCACTGGCGGATGGGTAAGCATGTGTCAGGCGCCACCATCTTTGGAAAGCGTCCCTGAGCTGTGGATCACAGGGCTGAGTAGCGCACGCCTAGTCCCTGTCTGCTTGGGGCTCACGGCCCATGGGGAGTTGGGCAGGAAAGAGGGGCTTCTTGTGGTGGGTGGTAGAAAGTCCGTTGGGCCTCAGCACAGGCGACTTTCTCAGGGAGACCATAGACATCCTTGTGTATGCCTTGTGCCTAGGCTTGACCTTGGCATGTGGAAGGTGAAATAAATGTTCCCTGGGTGAATGATTCTAGGGGCCACGAAGGAAGGAGGGAAGAAACGGACACATCCTTGCTTGGCTCGTCTTGCCTCTGAGCCTCAAACTCCCATCAAGCTGGGCTGCCCTCCCCTGTGTCCCCAGCTCAACCCACCTGGTCTGAGCTGTGTCTTCCTAGAAGTCGACCTTGCTGTTGCTCCCTCCAAGGTTGCCGGTTTCCTAACTTGACTTCTTACACAGGGCCTTCATGTGTGCTGGTCCCCCTGTCCAGACACGCTTCCCGGTACCCCCACGGTGACACACAGTGCACCCTGACCCAGTACAATTCGCAGACGTGTTTTCCTTGGCCTCCGTGGTGTTTTAGAAAATGTTGGATTTAACTATTGGGGGATTTCATAGGAAATGCCGGATTTCCGCCTTCTCTCGAAGGGTTGTTAGACGCTGCCTCGTCCCTGCAGCCATGGTAGGCAGCACGGAAGGGTGGTGGCTGGCCTGGGTGTGGCGGGCACTGGCTGGTTGGGCACAGTCTCCCTCCGCCTTCTCAGCCTGTTTATAAGAGTTTGAAGTACCTGCCTTGGAGATGAGTTTCATTGGGTTTTGCAAACTGGATCCCAGCTGAGGATTTCGTGAGTAAAAATTTACCTCCTAAATCCTGAAGATCCCTAAGTGAGCCACTTGCCAGATGCACCCTGTGGAGGCCCAGAGAGGGTCAGCAATTTGTCCACGTTTGCCCAGCAAGCCGTGAACCCTCCTTGATCCCCAAGAAGGTGGCAAGATCCAACTTGAGCAGAAACATAGGACAAAGTTGCTGTCCTCAGGGCTGTCTTCTTCTGCCCCAGCAGCTGCTGTGGGACACTTCCTGTCCCTCCATCCTGGCCACGGGCCTGCCAGTCCTTGCCAGAGTGGCCCCCCCTGGACAGCTGGCGGCCAGGTGCCGGCCTCTAGCTTCCGAGAGTGGGCACATCAACATCTGCTTACCTCCTCCCGTGCTGGCAGCTTGCGCGCTGTCTCTGTGGGGTCTTGAGGACTAGAACTGGGGGTGGATAGGGCCCAGAATAGTCCCTTCCCCACCTGGGGCTCCGGTCCCACAAAAGAGATTCGTTTCCCCTCTGCCTCTGCCTCTAGCCGGGCTCTCTGATGCCTCAGCACAGCCACTACCTACACCCCAGGTCTCTGCTCAGCCCAGCATGGGGAAGCTAAAAATAGCCCTGCTCCCCAGCCCTGGCAGGACAGCTGGTTTCGATAAGCGGAGCCCTGGCCAGATGCCACCTGCTTTCATTGAACACAGATTGCCTCGCGGAAGCAGCCCTGGCCAGGCTCTCCCTTTTCCTGCTGACTTTGAGTGGGTGGAGCTCCGTGCTGAACCCCAGACTGCTCCCAGGACCCAGGACCCAGGACCCAGGGGCCCAGCTGAGCCTACTCCCGGCAGTCACTTTGAAGTCAGGGAAGCTGCCTGGCGTCCTCTGGCCAAGAGTGCTTGTGTAACAACTTTCCGAGACTTCCCGGTGGCCCCAGATCATCCATTAATGTGGTCAATAAGTGATTCTGGAGCCCTGCTGTGAGGCGGGCCTGCCTCTAGGTGCTGGGGTGGTACCATGGATGAGACAGACAGAAGTCTCTCATCGAGTGGAGATGACATGCTGGTTGGGGGAGGGACCAGTAAACACATGCATGCATCTGTCAACAAGATAACTTCAGACAGCTGTAGGTGCAGAAAAGGAAGGAAAACAGAGACGTGATGGGTTGGATAGGGGACGTTTTGATGAGATGGTCAGGGAAGGCTTTTCTGCGGGGGAGAAATTTGTGCTGAGACCTGAAGGATGGAAGGGAACAGGCACATAAGAGCCAAGGAAGGGTATTTCCAGGCAGAGGGAACAGCAAGTGCAAAGGCCTTGAGGCAGAAAGGAGTCTGGTGTTTTCAAGAAGGGAAAGATGGCGGGTGTGGCTGAAGCACAGTAAGAGAGCCTTCGTAAGAGGCACACCAGCAGGGTGGGCGAGTCATGCAGGGCCTTATTTCTCACCATGTAGGCGGAGTTGAGATTTTCTTCACTTCAGGGGGCAGTCTGAGTATGGAAATGACACGATTTGGTCACCACCAGCCCCCCTGACTCCCCACAGTCGTCTTTCTGGGGCTTCCGTCCCTTCCTCCTGCTTGTTTGTTCCTTCCTTCTGTCCTCTGTTCATCCCCCACCTATCCACCCAGTCGTCTGTCCACTTACCATCCATCCGTCACGGTGTCCTCCACCCATCCAGTTATTCATCTCTCTGTTCATCATTTAACTGCCCACCCGTGTACTGGCCATTCACCCACCCAGCCAGCCATCCATCCACCATCCAGACAGTCATCCATCCACCTGTCCATCCTCCTGCCTGCCCAGGCGTCCTGTCTATCCACTCTACCTACCCACCCATCATCCTTCCGAATAGTCACCCTCCACCAACCTGCTTGCCTCGTCACCATCCTGTCTGCCCTCACT
>NW_007258214.1:401414-420575 GCF_000164805.1 Carlito syrichta | reverse complement strand
CACCCGTGTATCACCCATCCACCCACCTACCCATGTATCATCCATCCACCCACCCCCCACTTGCCTATCCACCTGCTCATCCATCTGTCTCCTTATCCATCCATCTACTCCCCCATCTATCCACCCACCTACCCAACCGTACCTCCATTGAGCCTGAGGCAGGCCTGGGGTCTGGTCACACCCCTGTTCCTGCTGTTGGTAAGGAGCAGGAGTTGGTGGGGAATCAGGGGGTTTAGTGGTACTGAAGCCTCAGTACAACCCCCAAGGGCTGTGGGGTCCTGAGCCTTGCTTCCTTGTGGGAAGTTCCAGATGTTGTTCCCAGGGGTGGATGTGGCCAGGCCAGCTTAGTGCTGGTCTCTGTGGTCCCAGGATTGAGGAAGTCCTCTTAACCATGTCTTATGTTCCTGGCAGTGAGTTTGTTGCCTGGCTCCTGGAAATTGGTGAAATCAGCAAGACGGAAGAAGGCGTGAATTTGGGCCAGGCCCTGCTGGAGAACGGCATTATCCACCATGGTGAGTGGATGTTCTACCCTGGCCGGGCCACGGGGTGGGAAAAGTCAGACCCCAACGGTGCCATGTTTCCACTAACCCAGGGACTGTCTCTGCACTTCTGCGTAGCTGCCCTGTTTCCTGGGCACAGGATGGGTCTTGGGCATGTGGGCGCCCTCATTAGATTGCTTATGGGGTTGGAAAACTCAGCATTCACCTAGAGCACTGGCAAAGCAGGGACTCCTTGAACAGCTGGGAGCTGGGAGTAAAATTTTCTATCTATTCCTTCAAGTAAAGGCAAGAACCATTTGTTTAAGTCTTAGTCATTCAACGAACATTTCTTGAGTGGCAGGCACTGTTCACATAGCAATGAATGGGACATGTGCCATCCCTTCCTCAGGGAGCTGACCTTGTTTTTGGAGGGGAGATAATGACACACGCGTGTGCAGCAGGTGATCGGTGCCTGGGAGAGAGAGGAGGCAGGGTAGGACAGAGTGCAGGTGGCGGGGCTCACTCTTGAGAAGGGAGCTGAGAAGACCTCACTAAGAAGATGGTGTGGGAACCAGGACCTGAGCCTCTGGTGGGGGAGGGAGCCAGGTGGGTTTTCCAGCCAGAGAGAACAGCCAGTGCCAAGTCCCCAGGCAGGAGTCCAAGTGGTTTGTTCAGGGAATAGCAGGGTTGGGAGTGTTAGGAGTCGAGGTCAGAGAGCACAGTGCTGATAGGGACTGTTGAGGAGGTGAGATCAGGACCCTGGGGTGGCTCGTAGGGTCTTTGGCTTTACCCTGAGTGAGATGTGAAGCCCTTGCTGAGGTCTGCATAGAGCAGAACTAATAATAATGTTCAGACTTTCATTTTAACAGGGTCCCTCTGGCGCCTTGCAGAGAGTGACCTGATGGGACTAAGGGGGCCTCAGGGAGCCCAGAGAGGAGGCAAAAACCAGGCGCAGTGGCTCATGCCTGTAATTCCAGCACTTTGGGAGGCCAAGGCGGGAGAATCACTTGAGCCCAGGAGTACGAGACCAGTCTGGACAATATAGTAGACCTTGTCTCTACAAAAAATACAAAAATTAGTTGGGCATGGTGGCACGTACCTGTAGTCCAAGATCCTTGGGAGGCTGAGATGGGAGGATCATCTGAACCCAGGAGGTCAAAGTGCAGTGAGCTGTGATCATGCCATTGCACTCCAACCTGGGTGACAGAATAAGACCCTGACTCAAAAAACCCCCACGAAAAACAAAAGCAAGAAAAAGAAAAGAAAACCCAACAAAACAAAATAGTCCAGGTAGGAAATGAAGGTGGCTCAGACCAGGGTGGGAGAGTGGGAGTCAGGTTATTGATATCTTAGCGGTCAGGGCCTTACCGACGGGTCTGAAGCATCAAGGGTGACCTTTAAGGCTGTTGCATAGAGATGGTTCCTTAAATCTCAGCAGAGTGGCCTCGGACCCTATGCCCTGGGTCCCCCTCCCCCCAATCCTTGGTGCACTAGATCCAAGACATGCCGAGTCAGGTGGGTCAGGGGCATTTCTGGTCTCCCACCCTCGTGGGGACCCCATCCTAAGCTGTGGGTCTCAGCAGGGCCCTGCCTGCAGTAGGAAGACTTAGTTTCCTCATCTGCATAATGGGAAAGTGATAGCACCTACCTCATCAGAGCATGGGCGGTGGGGGGGGTCCAGTGTGGAGGCTGGTGCTGGTAGGCGTGGTCCAGAGGGGCGTGGTCCAGAGGGCCGAGGGCACATAGTCAGCTCACAGGCTCCTGTCCCTCCAGTTTCTGACAAGCACCAGTTCAAGAACGAGCAGGTGATGTATCGCTTCCGTTATGACGACGGCACCTACAAGGCCCGCAGTGAGCTGGAAGACATCATGTCCAAGGTAGGCTCTCTGCCGTGACCCGTGGCCCTGGCCCAGCTGGCCCATTCAGTCCACCCTGAGAACACCCGGAGCAGGCCTGGGCCCCGGCGGCCTGTTCTCCTCCCCCCCACCCCCCACCCCATCACCGTGCTCTGTCCTGGGAGCCATCTCTCCCGGCATATGGCCTGATCCTGGAATCCCCGTTTTTCTTTCAGGGTGTGAGGCTTTACTGCCGTCTTCACAGCCTCTACACCCCAGTGATCAAGTAAGTGGCTCTTCCAAGCTCCAGTTGCACCCCTGCCTCTTCTCACCTGTGTGGCCTTGGGCCAGCGACTTAACCTCTCTGAGCCTCAGTCTCCCTCTTCAAATGGGCCTAGTAATGGCACCTCCCCTGTGGGTTTGTTATTAGGATTAAGTGAGTTCATTTGTGGGAAGTACCGCAGTTCTGGAGCCAGATAGATTGAGCTTTCATCTGTGAACTGTGTGACCCTGGGCAAGTTATTTAACCTCCCAGTGGCTCAACCTTTTCCTCTGTGGAATGGGGATAATAACAGGATCTGCCTTAGGGCCTTTGCACTTGCTGTTCCTCTGCTTAGAATGTTCTCCCTACATATTTTCCTGTTGGCTCCCTCACTTCTTCCAGATGTCACCGTGGGGGGGGGGGTCTTCCCTGACCACCTTTGTAAAGTGTCATCACCCTGGTACTCTGTCCTTCCTCACTTCACTTTGGTTTTCTTCTTATAACTTGTCACCGCTTGACACCTTGATGTATTCATTTGTTGATCCATGTACCATCTTTCTCCCCTGCTGAACTGTACATGCATCGAGGGTGTGGAGTGTCTTCTCTGTCTTGGCCCAGGCCCTGGGCAGCCCTGCGGTGGTGCCGTCCAGTAGGGCTTTAACAGGAATGCTCTGGATCTGTGTGGTCTACCACCATAGCTGCTTTTAATTTAAATTAAAAGGGTTACATATTGGAGGGTGCAGACCTAGGGCAGAGTAGCAGCTGGTAAATGATTGTTGAGTGAATGTTGAAAGGTAATTAACCTCTTTCGCTTCTGTTTCTGCATCTGTGAAATGGGCCGAAAAGTAGCCCCTGCCTCTTGGGTTGTCATGAGGGTTAAGTCCATGGAAGGTACTCTGAGTGCCTCCTGGTCCCGTAAATGCCCACCATGGGTTGTTCTCTTTACCGTGAAGCTCAGGTTGGGAATGGAAGGACAGAAGGTGACCCAGTTCTTATCCCAGCTGCACGTTCCCCCTGCCTTGATGGCCCTTGTCACCTCCGGAAGATGGAGAGAAAAGCCCTTTTCCTGGTGTTTCTTGCCTCGCAGGGGAGGTCAGGCCCTGGGAATGACTTGCATCCCAGACCCGCCTCCCCTGAGCCCGGCTCCTGACTGCTGCTCTTGTGCAAGCCCAGAAAGCATGCGGGGCCTCTACTGTCTGGGGCTCACCGTGGCCTGCCAATTCCTGCAGCCTGAGAAAAGTTCTTCCATCAGATTGTCCTTATCAGCCCTGATGCGGGCTGGCCACATAGCTCGTGTTCGTCAGCTTCAGAGGCTGAGAAGCTGTTGCAGTTTGGTTGCAAGATTAGCTCAGCCCACGGCACAAGGCTCTGCAACAGTGAGGTGCTGTGGCAGGCCAGGGTGTTGGCCACGGGAAGGAACCGTGAGCCTCCCGGCCTCAGCTCTCTGTTCCGTCCTGATAGCTCCCGCCAGCCCCTTGGGGAGCAGAGCTCCTTCCACGGTGGCATAGTTGGCTGCCTTTAAACCCACGAATGTGTCAACAATAAAACAAGAGAAAAAGGAAGGAACTGGGAGTTTTCCCTACTGCTCTGTCAGCATCAACCGTGGTTCCTCAGCCTTGCCACTAGTGATGTTTTGACCAGGATAATTCTCTGTCGTGGGGCTGTCCTGTGTATTGTAGGATGTTAGCAGCATCCCTGGCCTCCACCCCTGAGATGCCAGCGGCACCTCTTGCCCCGGCCCCTCTCCCTGGCATTTGCCAAAACGCCAACGACGTTTCTAGACACGGCTGAATGTTCCTTGGAGGGCAAAATCACCCTAGCTGAGATCCCTGGGCTGGAGAGAGAGAGTTTAGAGCCCTGGAGATTTCTGCCCGTCACTCTGTAGGTACCTAGAGGCTTGGGCTGGAGTGGCCCTGTCCTAGGTCACACTGCAAGTTAGGAGTGGGCTGAGACTCAAACCCTGCCCAGTGCCCAGAGAGCCTGGAGGACCTTGGTGCATCTAGCAGGGCAGGTAGGACCCACCTCCGTCCTCTCGCCCGCTCACCTGCCCACTCACTGTGCCTTGCCCTTCTCTGCAGAGACCGCGATTACCACCTGAAGACCTACAAGTCGGTGCTTCCAGGGAGCAAGCTGGTGGACTGGCTGCTGGTTCAGGTGAGGATTGTTTGGAAGTGTGTGACCAGCATCCCATGGTGTCCTCAGATGGAGTTTTGCCTTGTAAACACATTCTTCTGTTATTTTTAATTGTGGTAAAATATACATAATGTAAAGCTTACCACGTCAGTCATTTTGAGTGGACAGCCCGATGGCATTAAACACATCAAGAACGCTGTGCAGCCATCACCACCACCCATCCATGGGCCGCCTCTAACCTTTCCAAGCCGAGACTCTGTCCCCCTTCAGCACCTCCCCATGCGTGTCCCTCTAGTCCCTGTGAACCACCATCCCACTTTCTGTCTCTGTGAATTTGACTGCTCTCATTAGCCCACGGAGGTGGAATTAGCTGGTGTTTATCTTTTCGTGTCTGGTTTATTTCATTCGGCGTCATGTCCTTAAGGCTCATCCGTGTGGTAGCCTGTGTCAGAATTTCCCTCCGTTTTAAGGCTGAATCGTTTTCCATTGCCTGTGCCATGGTCTTTTTGTGCCGCTGTAACAAAGTGCCCGAGACTGGGTAATTTACAACGAGCAGCAACTCATTTCTCACAGTTCTGGAGGCTGGAAGTCCAAGATCAAGGTGCCAGCGGACTTGGTGTCTGGGGAGGGCTGCTCTCCCCTGCCGAGATGGTGCCTTGTTGCTGCGGTGTCCTCACCGGTGGAAGGGATGGAAGGGGTGGACTTTCTCTGTCAGGCCCATTTATGAGACACCTCGTGGCACTCATGAGGACTCTCTTGACTCAGTCACCTAAGGGCCACACCCTTGAGTCCTGTTGCATTGGGGATCAGGTTCAGCATGAACTTGGGGGGATGAAGACATTCAAACTGTGGCAGTGGGTACACTCTGCTTATCCATCCATCCATCCATCGATGGACATGGGGGGCGCTCCCACGTTGGGGCTTTTGGCCTTAACACTGGCTCGGGAAGGGACTAGTCAATGCTTAGATGAATCAGAGTCCTTTTAACTCTGGGGATAAGGTGGGCATCAGCCCTTAAATGGACAGCTTCTCCTTTATGTCAGTTCTGATCTGCTGGGTGCATCATCCCATTTAATCCCCAACAGCCTGAAGAACATGCAGTTAGTATTCCCATTTCACTGCTGAGGAAACAGGCTTGGGTTATGTAACACAGCCATCGAGATACTCATTGTAAGAGAGTCTGTGTGTGGGGATTGTTATGATGTCTTGATCATCAATAATAACAATAACATTCTGTATTCATGATAGCTGATTTACAGAGTTGACACTACCCTGGGGTGGCAGAGGCCTTGGAAAATCAAGGGCAAATCTGTGAATGAAATAAAAATACAGAAGATGAAGCTCAGAGAGGTCAAGGGCTTGCACAAGGTCACAGCCACTGTAGAGCGGGAGCTTGAACCTGGGACCCAGCCGCAGAATTCAGTCTCTTCACTCCTTCACTTGGTGGTTTCAGAGTCTTTGCCACTTGGACTCCAGGAGGTCCTGGGCTGTGCCATCACCCGGAGGGCAGGTCGGCAGCTGGGGCGGGAGGGAATGGAGGATGGCCAAGGAGTCCGGTGCGGGCAGTGCAGAACTGCAAGCCCCGTGCTGGCTCAGCAGTACCGTGCCCGAAGCATCTACCACGCAGACTCCCACAGTCGGGCAGATGGCGGGCAGTGATGGCAGCAGGGTTCTCAGCAGGGGCAGAGTCAGGGTGGAAGAGGCAGGGGTCCAGCCGCAGTTTGAGATGCCGGGAGAAGAGACAGAGGAGAAACAAGAACAGGAGCCTTGGCTGCAGCCCCAGATAACCGACCTCACCTCTGAGCCTCCATGTCCCTGTCCTGACATGCTGGCGAGAGTGTCCAGCTCTGGGAGGCCTCCATTGTGACTGTGTGACCTTGGGCAAACTGGGCCTGTCTGCATCTCAGTTTCCTCCTCCATTGAGTGAGGTTAACAAGAGTGATGGCCTCCAGGTTGGCCATCCAGACTGTGCGATTGTGCAGCCCTGGTCCATGAGAGATGCATGAGGGTGTCCTTGTGGGATCTCAGAGTTCATGGTAAAGGCCTTCTGGGGTCCTGCTTGAGTGACACCCCTCCCCCTGTCATTTCATCTCTCTGCCAAGAACTCTGGGAGGTGTGGACATGGGGTTCTCCCGCCTTCTTTTTTTTTGACACTTTGTTGTCTGGGCTGGAAGACGGAGGTGTGATCATAGCTCACTGCAGCCTCAAACTCCTGGGCTCAAGTGATCCTCCCATCTCAGCCTCCTGAGTAGCTGGGACTACAGGCGTGTACCACCACACCTAGCTAAGTTTTTTGATTTTTTTGTAGCGATAGAGTCTCTCTATGTTGCCCAGACTGGTCTTTACTCCTGGCCTCAAGTGAGGCTTCTGCCTCAGCCTTCCAGCGATGCTGGGATAACAGGTGTAAGCCACTGTGCCTGGCCTCCTCTACTATTTCAGAGAGGTAGAAACCAAAGAATAGAGATGTGAGTTTGGAATCAGCTTCCAGATTGGGTCTTGGTTCCTCCCCTCCCTCTTTACTTCCTCTCCTCCATTATTTGAGCGTCACGGGTGACAGGGGTGACCATGGGAGTCACCCTTCCCATTGTGTGGAGCTGACACGCCACTTGTGGGGAGAGGAACCTTACGCCAAGTGTATAAATGGATGGGTGAGTTTCAGGTAGGAGCAGTGTGGCACAGATATCCCGTAGGACTATGAGCGCGTGTAACTGGTGAGTGTAGCATGTGTTGAGAGGCTGGGTGGAGGAGGGACCCGGAGGCTGCTTCTAGGAGGGGCCCGGAGGCTGCTTCAGGGTGGTTAGGAAAAGGACTCTCCAAGTAGGTGCTGCCACCTGCAAAGCCAGGGGAGGGACATGACAGGTAGATGAGAGAGCAAGTGCAAAGGCCCTGAGGCTTGTGGAGGAAGCAGCAGTGGCCATTGTGGCTGCAGCGGGGAGACAGGCAGGTGTGTAGGGGAAGTTGAGGCAGGGGCTGGTGAGATTGTCCGGGCCTCCCTGGCTCCTATGCGGAATCTCCTGGAGGTGAGGCTAGAGGGAGGTGGCTTCCTCTCCAAGTGGTGCCTCCAGGCCTTGTTGTTTCACTGTCAACCCGAGAAGCCCGTGGTGATCTGGCTTTAGGAGCTGCCCCCATACTGTTTTGGGAGAAGGGGTGGGCTGTGAGTGCTCCGGAAAGCCAGGTGGGCTCCAGAGTCCTCCCAGGCCTCCCAGGTGGCAGAGCTGGACCTGCTGCCCCTTGGGCCCCAGCATCCCAGGCAGAGGGAACAGCAGGGACAAAGGTCCGGGGTGGGAGGGAGCTTGGAGCGTAGCTGCTGACCCGTCATAGCTGAGGGCGGCTGCTCTGGACGTGGCCTCTCTCGTGGCTACCTCCCCTGGTGGGGCTCTGAGCATGCTGGCCCTCCAGCCACTGGCTTGGGGCCCCCGGGGAAAAATGTGCCTTTCTCGAGTCAGCCCAGAGCAGGCAGTGCAGTGAACTGTTGAGGCCTGGGGCTGAGTCCTGCAGCCTCTCAAGAGCATCTGTGTCTCCTCTGGCCGGAAAATACCCTCTGTACCTGTGACCATTGACACGGAGGGACAGGCGGGCTCCCAGAACGTCTCACTTTTGGAGGCATTTCTGTGAGAGGAGATGGCTCCTGTGGCTTTCTGAATGGAGCAGAAGCTGGCTGACCTGGCCACAAGCTCCTAAAGGATCTGGCCCTACTGATAACCCCTTGAATCAATCAGCAAATGCTTGCTGAGCACTGACCCTAGGCCAAGCCCAGTCTCCAGCACTGAGGATGGAGCAGGGACACCTCAGCACGAGCTCCTGCGTGCCTGACCCAGCTCGTCCTCCCTTGCCAGTGCGCCTCCTGCTAGTTCCTCCTGTACTCTGAGCTCCCTCCTGCCCCTGGACCTTTGCCTGTGCTGTTCCCTCTGCCCGATGACTTCTCCCTGCTTCTCTTTCTCTCTCTCTCTCTCTTTCTGTCTGTCTGAATGTGCTGAGATTCTTTGGATTGCAAGCAACAGAAGCAAACTCTGACTGCTTTAAGGGGGATAAAAAGTGACTCATTGGAAGGGGGTGTGTGCTCACAGGGTCAGGGTGCCTGGGAGGCAGGCCTCAGAAAGAACTGGCACCAGGAACCTCTGAGAAGCTGGCACTGCCAAGGGCCCCATCTGAGGACACTACAGCTGGAAGGAGCAGCACCCCCTCTTCCTTGCCCTTGGGTTTCTAGGGCAGGAGCATCTTGTTGGCCTGCCAGTGATCACGTGTCCTCAGCCTGGCCCAGGAGGGCGCTGGGCCTTGACCAACTGCCCCACCTAGATGATGTGCAGCGTGGGAGAGGTAGCCCCGAAGGCAGAATGCTTAGGTGCCCAGCACATGTCCACACCCACTAATTCTTCAGGTTTCGGGTTGGATGTCGCTTCCTCCAGGAAGCCCTGAGGTGGCCAAGTCCCCCTGGCTCTGATTGTATCCGCTCGGAATGTTTTCAGTGGCAGGGGTGAGAACCCCACTGAGCAGTGGCTTAAGTAGATGCCGCCTGCCAGCAAGCTCGGAGCCCATGGCTGCTGGGTGGGTTTATGGGCTCATTAGGGTCAGTAGGGATCCGAGAATCTTCTGTCTTTCACTTGGCCATCCCCAAGCGTCTCAGGATCTGTGGTCTCGGTCACTGAGGGCACTGCAGCCCCAGGTATCACTTGTTCACATGGCTGTGTTCCAGGTGGGGAGGGTGGTGCTGCTTTCCCTTTTATCAGGAAGGAGGGTGTTTTGCAGAAGCCCCCAGGAGGCTCCCAGGTATCTCAGTGCCCGAGCTTGGCCAGTTAGAAATTGAACTTGAATTAAGTATTAGAGACACAACTGCAGAGGCTGAAACAAACTAGGGTTTGTGTTTCTGTGTCATGAGAGAAGCCCCAGAGGTGGGTGGCCTCCTGATGCTTTTGGGGGTCACATTCTCTGTGTCTTTCAGCTCTGCCTTCCTTAGTGTGTTGCCAACCTTGTTGGCACATGGTGGCCTAGGGTGATCACAGTTGTTCCTGCCATCACATGTTTGTTCCAGGCAGGAAGAAGAGAAAGAAAGGGCCAGGGACAAAGGGGGGATCTTCCAGGGTGTTTTACCAGTGATTTCTGCTTGTATCTCTGGGCTGCCTCTAGCTGCAAGGGAGGCTGGAAATGGAGGAGGGTTCCGTGACTATTGAGGGATTGGGAAAGGGTTGTTGCTAGGCAGCCAACATCATCTGCCTCTTAAGGTTTCCATTTGTCCTTTGTGCTTTTGATCTAAAATGATCTTGTTTGGAGTTTATTAATAATACCCACAGACACATTTGGGGAAACCGGAGTCAACAGACAGAAAACCCAACCCTCCTGGAGCCTGTCTCTCGGGATTGTCGTGGGCTTTTCTCTGGCCATGCTTGGCCTCTCGGATGCCAGCCCACCTAACGCTCTCCCCCCTTGTTCCCTTTCAGGGAGACTGCCAGACGCGGGAGGAGGCAGTGGCACTCGGCGTGGGCCTATGTAACAACGGCTTCATGCACCACGGTAAGTAGGCCCCGGGGCCTCACTTCCTGGACTGGCTGTCCAGGCACAGAGGAGCTGGTGGTTTACAGGGATGCAGAGACTGAAGCCAGACTGGTGGCTCTGTAGACAGTGGGGTTTGGGGACAATCCATGAAGCCCAGCCCTCTCTCCTCCCCATTTTGTCCCAGTTGAGAAGCCATTTCAGGTGTCCAAGGGGACGGACCCTCACGGCTAGTCAACCTCGGTGGAAAAACACAGTCCAGCTTTGAAGTCCAGCCCCTGGGTTTCTCGTACCCGCCTTCCAGGGCGGGCAGCAGGCCGGGTGGGGCAGGCCTGGCCTGAGGCCCTCGCAGGGAGGGATGCAACCCCTGGGGACAGCGGGCAGGTGGGGTGGGACTATGAGAGGCAGGAAGCCCTTCCTGGGCCATTTGTGTCTCTTTTCCCGGCCTTACTCCTCAGGTTAGTTGCTTTTCTTCCCACAGGGAGAAGGGCAAGTGTGAGGGAGAGAGGGGTGTGGTCCTGAGATGTCCCTGTGGGAGAAGCTGGGAAGTAGAAAAGGGTCCTGCTGCCAGCAGCTGAAGTGACATAAAAGCGAACGCTCCATGTGCCTGGGCACTCTTGAGGCACTTCCCGTGCGCTTATTAGTTGAATACTTTCAGCAGTCCTGTGATGCTGGTATCGATATCATCCCCCTTTCACAGATGAGAGAACAGAAGTTCAAGTAGTCAAGAAACTGACTCAAGGTCATATGGCAAGCAGGATCCAGGAGCGGGGGCCAGGCAGGCTGGAACTGGGATTAGAACCCAGGCAAGCTGGAGGTGGGAGGGGGACCAGGTGGGCTGCCCTTGCAGGCCACACTCAACCACCGAGCTCTGCACCGCCGCCTCTCCCGTCGCTCGACCTGGGGAAGCCCTGGGTCTGCTGAGCTTTTAGGTAAACTTTTAATCCCTGCCAAGGAGCCTTTTCCCTGTTTCTGGAGCATTCCTCAGGGCCTTTGCCTCACGAGGGGCGCCCTCCCTGCCTCACCATTACATGGGTTGAGTGTTTCTGCTGTCAACCCCTCCCCAGCACCCGCCCCACCCTTCGTCACTGTGCTCCTAGCTCAGACTCACTCTTTTTAAGGGAGCGGCTCTCCCCTGTTGGGCAGTCCCACCCATGCTTTTCGTCTTTGTTTGTTCGGTATTATGTGGTGGGTGTCGTTTGTGTGCCAGGCACCATGCTAGGTTCCAGGGACAGAGCGGTGACCAGGACAGATAACAGTCCCGCCCTCGGGCACTCACAGCCAGACAGAAACCCAGCGGCAACTTTCTAGAGTATCCAAGGGCACGGCCTGATGGCCTGTGAGATGGCTGAGTGATGTGGGAGTCCTGGGGAGATCCTGAGCAGAGAAGAATACGACTGACTTGGGTGTTTACAAGATCCCTCTGGCTGCCTGTGGAGAACATTCCAGGCGGGTGAGAGGAAGCGGAGAGGCCAGTGCAGAGGTGGCCATGATGGCCCAGAGGAGGGGCAGTGTGGCTGGGGCCCGGTGGTGGCTGTGGAGGGGTGAGAAGTGGCCAGACTCAGGAGCCCCTGAGCCATGGAAGGTCTCTTGGTTGTTTCTCCTTTCAGGTCTCTGCCTTTTCTGTTCTGACTCAGAGGTCTGCAAAACTTTCTCTGGAAGAGATTAAATAGCAAATATTTTGGGCTTTACAATCTCTGTCACGGCTGCTTAACTCTGCCTTGGTGGCACAAAGGCAGCGGCAGGTAGTATGTAAATAAGGCTGTGTGCCAATAAAACTTTATTTAGAAAAGCAGGAAGTGACTCTAGTTTCTCCACTCCTGGTGTGACTGCAGGATTGCTGTCACCTTGGCACTGTGAGTGACGTGCTGGTGAGTTGGGAGGCCAGCGGGTCCCTCCCCTGCCTTGTAGCTCGTTCTAACCCCCACTGAACTGACTCCCAGTAGGCCGTGTTCCTCTCTGTACCTCAGTTTCCCCAGTTTTCCGCTGGATCCCCTGCTGTGCCCTCCCTCTCTGAGCTCAGCACGCCTATGGTTCTGAGGGAATGGGACTCACTCCCCAGCCTCCTGTGTCCCCAGCTGAGGTGGCAGGTCAGGCCCAGTGAGGGTGGCCTGGGCTGGTTCTCCCTTCTGCCAAGAGTCCCTCATTCCCAGAAGCCACTCTCTTCCCTCCGGGCCCTCCGACAGCTCCAGCCCTCCTGTCAGCCAGCTGGGCGGAACCTCTCATTTGTGGGTGAAGGTAATTAGGGGTCCTCCCCAGCTGCTATTCCGGGAAGGCTGCTGGCTGAGGATGTCCCGTAGAGGTGACACCCAGGCAGTCCTGATGCCCTTGGGCCTCTTAGGCAGAGAAATTGCAGGGCGCGGCCCTGTTCCCCTGTTCCCTGCCATGGACTCAAAAATAGGCCCAGACGGGAAGGGACCAATCCTAAACTATGTGGCAGCAGCAAAGTGCCGTGAGGGGAAGCCTCCGTGGCACCTTTCACGGTCCCTTCTGCTGCGTCTGAACTGAGACTTCAGGCCTGAGGGGTCTTGATGCGTATATGGGAAAACTGAGGCTTGCCGGTTAGTCCCCGCAGCAGATTGGTGCTATTACTACCTTTGCGATGAGGAAACTGAAGCTCAGAGAGGCTAATGGGGCCGTGAAATCAGTAGCAATGGAGCAGGGATTTGAACCTGGGTCTGAGCGTATCCTGTGAACCCCGACTGGCAGCCTCGGCTGAGAGATGTCGACACTGGCACCTCACCTCGCTGGGCTTGTGGACTTGAGGGTGTCCACATGTGTTTTCCACAGACATTTTGGCCAAGACACAGCATTGCAATTCTTCCTCCCACTCTGGAATCTTTTAGCTTAATGTTTACAGTGGAGGCGAAGCCAGTCGGCCACCCCCCAGGGCCTGGCTCCCTAGCTCCGGGAAAAGCAGTAATTTGTGTGTCTGTTTTCTCAGTAATGGGTAGCCTGAGATAGACGCTCCCAGGCAGGTAGAGTTCCAGTGATAGGTCACGCACACCAAGGAGAAAGGAGATGCCACTGCTGCTTCCCACGGAGTCACCAAGTCAAGAGAAAGCCTCTGTCTTCAGGGCCTCAGGGATGGCTCACGGCTGAGGTGGCGGGTGTTCCTTGTTTCGGGGGTCCGCTGACCCAGACTACTGCCTTTACCGCACCTGGCCTCAATGTCCCCTTTTGTGTGCTGGTTACACTCAGCCCTGCCTCGTCTACGGGGCCTGACTGGGCAGCTTGGGGAGAGGAGCCTAGATGGATGCCTGCTGGATCTGTGACCCTGGCGGTTTGTTTAGCTCCTCTGGGCTTCAGTCTCCCCATCTGTAAAAGGGACACAGCAGATCCTTCCTTGTCCAAGTCATCAGAGAATTTAAGCATGCATCCCCAGTGTGCCTGGCTCCAGTAGATGCCTAGTTAAACTGTCAGCGCAGGGATCAGATCACATATTGGTGTTGCTGGTTATTTTTATTCATTTTCCTGTCTCGTCCTAGAAAGGGTCAGCATACTTTTTCTGTAAAGGGCCAAATGGTAAACATTTAGGCTTTGTGGGTCACACGGTCTCTGTCACAGTATTCATCTTTGGTCATTGTGGCTTAAAGACAACCGTAGACAATATATACACAAATGACCATGGCTGTGTTCCAGCAAAGTTTTATTTATAAGAACGTGTAGAGGGCTGGCTTTGACCTTGACTTGCTGGTCCCTGGCCTACAGGATCTTGTCTTGGTTTGTCACTGCTGAGCTGGGCTCTTTCTCATGTGTGCTGCCCACTCAGGCTGGCCTGTGTTGACCGCCTGCATATCCTTTCCCAGAAAAACTAATTTAATCCATGGGTTTCCCCACTTTGCTGGTTGATTTGTTAGAGGTCTTGGTAGATTCCTGATGTTTACTCCCTGTTGGTTTTGGCTCCTGAAGTTATCTTTGAATCTGCCACCCGCCTGTGGAGCTGCTATAAGTTGAAGTCCTTAATTTTAGTCTAATACAGGAGGGTCTTGTACATGGACTCCTTTTCTACCCTGGGACAAAGATATTCTCTCACATTTTGTTGTGTTTGCTTTAGTTTTGCTGCTCGTGTTTTGCTCTTATTCTATCAGGAATTTATTATTGTATATGGTGTAAGGTAGGGATCTGATCCCCCTCCCCGCCCCAAGTTGGCCACTTTTCCCCACACCATCTAAGAACACTCTGTGTGATCATTTATCACCTCTCATCTACTAAGTTCTTGTAAACAAGTAGTCTTCTTAAGTGATTTCTGTTCCTTTCCACTGGTTGTGCTCTAGGTCTGCTCCAGTTCCATGTAGTTTTTGTTATTATGGCTTTGTAATATATCCTAATAGCAGATGGAACAAGTTCAGAGTCTTCAAGAGAAGTCAGAAAGCCAGATCTTTATGTGAAGTGGCCTAACATGTTAGTGTGGGCGCGTGATCCCGTTTTCATAGACTTCTGTGTTGGCCAAACCAAGTGTGTCTGGGGGCCAGTGCCAGCCCATGGCTGCCAGTTGGCGTTTGTGGCTGGAACCCACACATGTGCGTCTGACAGTGTGTGCACGCGCATCTGGGTTTGCAGTGCTGGAGAAGAGTGAGTTCAAGGACGAGTCCCAGTACTTCCGCTTCCACGCCGATGAGGAGATGGAGGGGACCAGCAGCAAGAACAGGCAGCTGCGCAATGACTTCAAGCTGGTGGAGAACATTCTGGCCAAGCGCCTGCTGGTAGGAGCGGAGATGCCCACCCTCTTCCCAGAGGCCCCCCCCAGGCTGGGCGTGGTGACCCTCCAAGTGTGGATGGACAGAGAAAGGGGCTCCACTTGGATGGGCATCAAGATGGAAGAGGCTGGACCTGTGGGCTGCCCTCCCTCCCTTCCACCCCCTCTGCCCTCCCTGCGTGCCCATCCTGGCACCCTGTGGGAGGTGGGAGGCCGGTCTCCTGAATGGCTCATCCTGTACCCCGTAGCCTCAGGTTCGACAGACTGGCATCCTGTCCCATTGCCATCGGTGTCCTGCAGTTACGGGGGCACCGAGCAGCCTGTTCAGGCACTTGGCCAGCCTAGCGCGCCGAGTCCTCTGCCTGCTGAGCAACAGCCCCTATCAGTTGACCCATGGCAGGCAGGCCGGCAGGCAGGGTGGACTCAGGTCTGGTCTCTTGCCTGCACCCGGCTTGGAGCCCAAGGGTGACTGATGTGAAGACGGCCCCGTTTGCTTCTCTCGCCTGGCACCTGCTGGGCTGCTGCCCCCTATGATTTCATTTCTCTCCCCAACAAACCCTCCAATGCTTCCCATCACTCTTAGGATAAAATCCAGACCCCCACCTTCAAAGCCCACTGTGCTCTCCCTCCTCACTCCACCCCAGCCACCCTGATCTCTTGTCTCCAGTGCCTTGAGGCCTACCTCAGGACCTTTGTACGTGCTGTGCCCGCTGCCTGGAGCGCTTTCCTCCGCTCTGTGTGAAGTTCTGCTTCTCATTTCGTTCAGGTCCCAGTTCAGATGCCACCTCCTCTGCCCTCTGCTGTGCCCAGTCCCCTTAAATGTTTTATTTTAATTCAGACTATGTGTAGTTTGAATTAAGATTCAAACCGCATCACAGTCCGTGTTTGTTTACAGTCTGTTTCCCCCACTAAACAGCAGCTGCCTGAGGGCAGGGACTGTTTTTCTTGTTTAGGGTTGTCTCCAGCACCCAGTAGACTACTTGGCTCACATAATAGGCAGCAGCTCAGTCAAGGCTGTTGATTGAATAAATGCATGTCCTTGTCCCCCTCCCCTCACAGAACCCCAAACCTTCTTCCCATGTCTTTGCCATCCGCCCGGGGAAGGGATTGCTCTTCCCTCAACTCCCTCCCTGGCTCCACGTTCGTGGGGGCTGGACACTTAGGGTCTCTCTCATTAGTGAAGCCAGTGAGATGCGAAGCAAGCACCTGCTGTGTTCTAGTTGCTCTTTTCTCCCTTGCCAGCCTGAGTCTGGCCACTTCCCTGCGGGTCCCCATCTGCACCCCACCCATACCCCACCCCTGCTGGACCTGGGACACCAGGGGCGGGTGGGTCATGGTCCCGTGAGGGCCGCGGCGCAGCTGTCTCCGGGCCGGCCTCCCTGCCTGAGCGGGTCTCTTCTGCCCTGGCCCTCAGATCCTGCCCCAGGAGGAAGACTACGGCTTCGACATCGAGGAGAAGAACAAGGCTGTGGTGGTGAAGTCGGTGCAGAGGGGCTCGCTGGCCGAGGTGGGTGTCCCGGTGTGTGTGGTGGCAGAGTGGGGCGTCCCTGTCTGCCTTCTTTGGGGCAGCCCAGCCCAGCAACAGCTGGTTCCTTCTCGCTCACTGCCCCTGTGGAGAAACTGAGGCCAGGACCCCCTTGTCTGCTGAGGCTTGGGGAGTTGGGCTGGAACTCGGCTGCATGAGACTGTCGGCCCAGCGTGTTTCCCGGGCGCCCTCTGCTGGGCCCTGTGGGGAATACAGGAAAAGAGCCGCCAGTTTCTCTGTGTTTTCTGAATAACTGTGATAACGGACAAAACAAATTGCAGCAACTCGAATAAGACAAGTTTATCGCTGTCTCATGGACACCATGTCTGCAAGGGGACAGGCGAGGGGAGTGAGTGTTGACAGGCCGGGGATTCAGGCCCGAGGCCTTTCAGCCTTGGGGGGCTGTAGGGGTGGGGAGATGCCTGCCTGTCCTGAGCCCGTCCTGGCAGTTAGGGGTGTGTTGGGCTGCAGGCTGCAGGGTGTGTCGGGCTGCAGGTAGCCACGTTCTTGATCCCCGGGGCTGGAGCTCTTGGGCTGGATTTTTCCAGTGACGTGAATGACTGCGAGGCAGGGTTGCGAGTCCTGGTTCAGGATGGCGTGTCTTTGACACTCTTGACCCAGCCCTCACGGTCATGAGGTGGGTCACAGGTGGCCGCCGGGTGTGACGCTTGTCCACATACAGCAGTGTCAGGCTACAGCGGTGCCTCCCCGAGGAGAACCATCTTTCCCATCAGCCCCTCCCTCTGGCCTCCCTTCGAGGCTCATTGGCCGGGCCAGGTTTCCCTTGCCCTGAACTACTCACCACAGAGGAGCTGGGCCCGCCCGGTGGGCTTAGCCGGGTCCTGCCTGATCCCTGGGCCGGCTTGTGCTGCAGGGGCGCGTGTGAGCTACCCGGGTGAGGAGGGAGGGAGGGAGGATGGTGACCACGTGACTCTCCCCATGGCCCCCAAGATGGCCGGCCTGCAGACAGGGAGGAAGATCTACTCCATCAACGAGGACCTGGTGTTCCTGCGGCCCTTCTCCGAGGTGGAGTCCATCCTCAACCAGTCCTTCTGCTCCCGCCGCCCGCTGCGCCTCCTGGTGGCCACCAAGGCCAAAGAGTAAGTGTCCGGGGCAGGGCGCCCGGCAGACCTTCCTCTCATGCTGGGGGGTTGCCGAGGCCGGGGGGCACTGGGGGCATGGACCGTCCAGGGCCCACACAGGGGGGCCCGTTGGAGGCCTGTGCCACACAGCTGCCACCTTTACCTGCCCCACTCTGTACTGAAGGGCCATACTGACTCTGGGCCTCTGGCCCGGTGAGGATGATTGCGGGTCCTGCCCTTGCTGTATCTCGCCTAGTGGGAGTGGGTGGCTGGAGCCAAGGGCCAAGTGCGCAGGAGGGAAGTGAGACCCACTGCGCCCGTGGTAGTGAGCGTGGTGCAGAGAGAGATACATATAAGCCTGGGAAAGGGGTCAGGGGTGTAGAGGATGGTGGTCAGGGAGATGTCCCTGCGAGGTGGGGTGAAGACCTGAAGGAGATGGGGGGTATGGAGAGCTTCTGGAGGAAGAGGATTCTAGGCAGGGACATAGCCAGTGCAAAGGCCCTGGGGTGAGGCCGTGTCTGGTGATTCCGAGAAGCAGGGAGGAGGCTGATGCGAGTGGTGAGTGAGGGGGTGGGCAAGGAACAAGGCAGCAGGGCCCCGGCCCTGGCAGACCTTGTGCCCCTGGCGAGGCCCACGGAAAGCCACCAAAGGTGCTGACAGAATCCCTCTGGCTGCAAGTGGAGTCCAGGGTGTCAGGCGCAGGGAGAGGTGAGGAGGCTGCAGCTTGGCCCGTGTGCTAGCGGTGTGAGGGGGAGGGCACAGGGAAGCAGGAAGCATTTTCTGTTTTAAAAATTACGTATAGGTTTTTTTGCTTCTGTCTTTTTATTTTGAGTTGAGGTCTCACTCTGTTGCCCATGTGGAGTGCCATGGCACCATCACGGCTCACTGCAGCCTCAACCTCCAGGGCTCAGGCAATCTTCCTGCCTCAGCCTTCTGAGTAACTGGGGCTACAGGCACGCACCGCCACACCCGGCTAGTTTTCTTCTTTTTTTGTAGAGACTAGGTCTTGTTATGTTGCCCAGGCTGGTCTAGAACTCCTGGGATCAAGCAATCCTCTTGCCTCAGCTTCCCAGAGTGGTGGGATTACAGGTATGAGCCACCATGCTCAGCCTGCTTCTCCTTTTTATTTAAGGCAGATCTTGCATTGACGGGAGTCAGGGAAAGTTTTAAGTACAATTGTTTCAGTAGAAAGATGCTGATGTAGGGAAAACATGGTTGATAGTTGGGTTGGGATGTGAGAGTGGCAAGAATTACCAGGGTGGAACAGAAACACCTGGGGACTGAGAATGGGCTCCCAGGATGGCTTCACCTGGCAGGTGGGCGTAAGAGGGATGACCATGCAGGGCCGGGCAGGGCACGCCCTGGACAGGGAGTCGGATGGCGCACTAGAGTGCTGGGGCAGTGCCCTGCGCTGCACCGTGCCAGCAGTGCTGCCCTCTGCTTTGACCCTGCACACAAAATGGCCACGATCTGTCTTCTTTCTTTTTTTTTTTTTGAGTTGGAGTCTCACTCTGTCGCCCAGACTGGAGTGCAGTGGCCGCTCCCGGCCACCGCAGCCTCCACCTGCTGGGCTCCGGCGATCCTTCTGCCTCAGCCTTCTGAGTAGCTGGAACTGCAGGTGTGCGCTACCATGCCCAGCTAATTTTTTTGATTTATTGT
>NW_007258214.1:367061-401286 GCF_000164805.1 Carlito syrichta | reverse complement strand
TCCACTCACCTCAGCCTCCCAAAGTGCGGGATTACAGGCTGAGCCACCGATCCCGGCCAACCTGTCTTCTTAGGGGGACCCACATGGGCACTTTCCTAGGGTCAAGCCCAAGATGTGCTGGGTCACTCCTTACCCCCTCATCTGTCATTGTTGAATAAAATGTTGACTGGCTGAAGTACCAGTCTGGCCCCTCAGAGCCTTAGGAAGGATGGGGATGGTGTGGAAAGGTGGTGTGGAATCCTGTCCGTGGATGAGATCCAGGGGCATCTCAGCAGGTTCTGATGAACTAAAGATCCTGGCTGGGTACAGTGGCTCACACCCATACTCCCAGCACTTCTGGAGGCCAAGGCAGGAGAATCACTTGAGTCCAAGAGTTCAAGACCAGCCTGGGCAACAGTGAGACCTCATTTCTACACAAAATAAAAAAATTAGCCTGAGACCAGGTGCAGTGGCTCACTCCCGTAGTCCCAGTACTTTGGGAAGTGGAGGCGAGAGAATTGCCTGAGCCCAGCGGTTTGAGACCAGCAACTTAGTGAGATCTCATTTCTACAATAAATAATAATTTAAAAAATGAGCCAGGCATGGTGGCGCGTGCCTGTAGTTCTAGCTACTTGGAAGGCTAAGACGGAAGGATCCCCGGAGCCAAGCAGGTTGAGGCTGTAGGGGCTGAGAGTAGCATGCCATGGCACTTCAGCCTGGGCAACAGAGTGAGACTCCAATTCAAAAAAAAAAAAAAAAAATTTAACCTGAAATCCCAGCACTGTGAAACGTTAAGGCTTGAACCCAGGAGTTTGAGACCAGCCTGGACAACATAGTGAAACCTCATCTCTACCAAAAATCAAAAAATACTCAGGCATGGTGGTGTGTGCCTGTAGTCCCAGCTACTCGGGAGACTGAGGTGGAAGGATCATCTGAGCCTAGCAGATCAAGGCTGCGACCAGCCTGGGCTGCAGAGTGAGACCTGACTCCAAAAAAACCCCAGACAAACCAGATCTTGGTGTGCAGACTCTGCTTAGTGGATGTCTCTCTGTTTGGGATCTGGTGCTGCTACTACTTTGGGCTGGGTTTTCTAAAAATTTGGGGGTGGGGGCTCCCCAGCTTGGCCTCCCCGGGTTACAGGGAGCGATGCTGCTTTTCCTTATGACCTTTCCCTGCGACTTTTGCCTGATGCAGGATCATCAAGATCCCCGACCAGCCAGAGACACTGTGCTTCCAGATCCGTGGGGCTGCGCCGCCATACGTCTACGCCGTGGGGAGAGGTGAGCGGGCGCCCGGCAGGCAGGGGGAGCTTCGGGAGATGGGTCCGTCTGGGTGGTAGTTCACAGCCGTTGCTACCGGGCCTCTGCCTGATCATGTGCCATTAGCCCTTATTTTCTTTGCTTGATGCCAAGACTTGCAAATACAAATGCCTGTTGGGGTCAGGCAGTTTATGAATGAGTAGCGTGATCTGAGTGGAAGGCAGTAGGGAGTGGTAAGGACTGTGGCAAGGTAAAAAATGTATATGTGTGTTCACTCTAAAAGGCACAGTTGCTCTTCAGCTCGAGTTCTTTTTTGCCAGCCAGGAATGTGGGCCCACTCTTGCCAGACTTGATGTTCTAGAGGAGGCCAGAAATGTGAATTTGGGGCTCGACACATACTCTTGTGTGGTCAGATCTAGCCCAAGGGCCACAAGTTCAAGACCTCTGCCTTCTGCATAGCCTCTTCCCTGCATGCTGTTTAAGGTCACTGTCTTGGAGACAAAACCAAGTAGGTCTGCAATGCTGGGCTCCAAACTTTTTATATCTAAGTGCCCTCTTTTTAAAGTTTGAATATTAATTAGGCTGTGTGTGGTGGCTCATACCTATAATTCTAGCACTTTGGAAGGCTGAGGTGGGAGGATTGCTTGAGTCCAGGAATTTGAGACCAGCCTGGGCAACATAGTGAGACCTTGTCTACAAAAAAGTCAAAAATTAGCTGGGCATGGTATTGCATGCCTGTAATCCCAGATACTCAGGAGGCTGAGGTGGGAGGATTGCTTGAGCCTGGGAGGTCAAGGCTGCAGTGTACTGTGAGCATGCCGCTGTACTCCAGCCCGAGTGACAGGGTGAGACCCCCAACTCAAATTAAATTAAAAAAAATAATAAATTGTGCATATTAATGGTCCACTGCAGGTCCTATTTGTGCTTTTAATATCTATTGATTAAGAAAATGCATTTCATGACTGAAAGCTACAAAAAAATCTGATATGGTTTTTAAGTGGGTTTTCATTTTGCGTATTCTTAGAGCACTGGTCCTCACCCTGGGATGACTTTTCCCCTCCCCCCCAGGATGTCTGGCACTGTCTGGAGACATTTCTGGTTGTCACAACCCGAAAGGGCGTGCTCCTGGCCACCAGTAGGTAGACCAGGGACACTGCAAACATCCTGCAATACACAGGACACCCCAGAGAATAGGAGTGATCTGGCCCCCAACGCCAGTAGTGCCTTGGGGGGAAACCCTGCCTTAGCAATCTTCAAAGGTGTTTGGGCAGGTAGTCACAGGTGTTCATAGGGAAGCCAGGCAAAAATAATACAATAGCCAGTGTTTCTTGAGCATTTACTAAGTGCCGGGTGTGGTGCTGAGGCTTTGCATGTGCTGACTCATCGGATCTCTCAGGGACCCTCTGCGTAAGTGTCATTAATGTCCCCACCTTACAGATGAGGAAACTGAGGCCCAGAGCAGTTTAAGGAACTTGCCGACAGTTGCAGGGTTGTCCCATGGCAGAGCCAGGGTTTGAAGCCAGGTCTCTGAGGTCCCAGGCCTGTTCTTGTCACCATCCCACCATTCAGGCCCGGTATTCTCCCCCGGAGGCAAAGCTTGGCGTCTGTTGGCATTTCCATACTGTTGGCACTAATCACACAAACCCTGGTGCTTGGAAACGTGGGACAGCCAGGAAAACACATCCTCGGGGTCTGGTCGACTTGCTGAGTCCGGCTTCTCCCGGCTGTGTGACCTGAGAGAGTCGCTTTGCCTCTCTGACCCGTTTCCCTCGGCCAAGGGGGATCATCCTGGCTCGGTCTCACAAGGTCGTTGCAGGACTACACAGGAGACGAAGCTCTAGAGCAAAGCGTGCCTAGGTCCCACCCAGCTTGCCTCGCTGCCTGGCCCTGGGCTCGTGGCCTGGGCGTCTTCTGCCAAGTGGGAACGTCAGTCCCGTTCCGCCGCTGGAGCGGGTCGGCGGGCGGTGCCGGCGTGGGAGGGCTGAGCTGGAGTCCTTGGGTGTGGGTCCGCGGTTGGGCGGCGGGCGGCGGGGACGGCGCTCCCGCGTCCTTGCCTGGCATCCGGCCTCAAGCCCTCCCGTCCCTCAGGCTCAGAGGCCGCGGCCGCCGGGCTCCGTGCCGGTCAGTGTGTCCTCAAGGTCAACGGCAACAGTGTGATGAACGACAGTGCCTCCGAGGTCCTGGAGCACTTCCAGGCCTTCCGGAGCCGACGGGGAGAGGCCCTGGTGAGTGGCCGGGGCCAGGGAGGCCTGCTGGGCGCGGGGCAGTGAGGGCTGGCCCTTCCCTGGGGAACAGCCTGTGGTGCCCCGGGTGGCCTGGGGCTGCCCACGGCGCCCAGCTGGGCTCGACGCTCCCTCTGCCTGTTCACACCGGAGGAGCTGGGGCCCAGTGCCTCACGGCCTCGGCTTCCCCAGCCGCGGAATGGGTGTGCTGAGGCCCTCCAATCTGGCCTCATGCCTGGTGGCCAGATGGTCATGTGGACGGCGAAAAGTGGTATTATGTTGGGGCTGGGGGATGGGCCCTGGTGGGGCTGGGCGTCCCCCGCTGACTCAGGGCTGACTCCGGAAGTGTGTATTGAGCACCCATGGTGTGCCAGGCAGGCAGGTAGCAGGAGAGACAGTGTCTGTGCCTGTGGGTATCTGACATTTTCAGGGACCCCTTTCTGGCTTCTGTGTGGAGCACAGACCAGGTGGTGAGGGCCGAGTGTGACTGGCAGTCAGGAAGTTTCCGGGTGAGATCCTGGAGGCCACTCCACAGGTGGCGTCACCAACAGGCCGAGAGCCTGAGCGTTGGAACCTGGAGCAGTTCCCTCCTCGTCCATCCCTTCCTCCCCAGCTGTGGGCGCCATGGCGGCCCCCTGACTCGGGCTTCCCACAGGGCCTGTACCAGTGGATCTACCACACCCACGAGGACGCCCAGGAGGCGCGGGCCAGCCAGGAGGGCCCTGGTGAGGAACCTGATGGCCAGCGGCTCCAGGAGGAGGACCAACCTGATTCAGGTGACAGGAGGGAGAGGCGTGCTGGGAGCTTTAGAGGGGCGGAGCCTGCAGGGGCTGGTCCTCTCCTGTGTCCTTTGCTGCCCCTCTCCCAGCCAGTCCGGCTCGGTGCCTGCTGTTCTGTGTCAGTTCCCATGGCTGTTGCAACAATGTTCCACCAACCCAGGGCCCAAAACCACACACAGTCACTGTTGTACAGTCCTGGAGGTCAGAAGCCGGAAACAAGCCTCACTGGCTCGTCATGGCGTCCGGGCCACATTCCCTTCTGGGTTCTGGGGAAAATCCGCTTCCTCGCCTCTCCCAGCTCCTGGGCACACCCGTGCTCCTTGGCTTGTGGCCCCTTTGCGACCGAGGCTCAGCGTTGCTGGCTGCATCCTCCCCACTGCCTCCTCTCCGGCTGACTCTCTGCCTCCATTGAGGGAACCACCCAGACAGGCCAGGTGACTCTCCCTCTCCAAAGCTGGCTGACCCACGCCTCATCATCCCCAGCCACATGTCTCTGGCTGTTTGAGCTGCTCTGGTGGAGTGCTGCAGACTGGCTGATTTATAAGGAACAGAGAGTAATTTTCACACAGTTCTAGAGGACAGGAGGCCCAGGGTCGAGGCTCCAGCCCCTAGCAAGGACTCTCCTGCTGCATCCTCTGGAAGGGAGGCACGCCATGTCCTCCCATGACTGGAGGGAGGGAGGGCAAGAGAGGGCTGGTCCTACCACCTTCTCGGCTGCTTGGCCCAAGTCACCGTCTCTCACTAGGACTGTTGCAGTAGCCTGCTCCCCGTTGAGCCCTCATGACAGCAGTAATCTGTTCATGAGGGCAGTGCCCTGGTGACTTAAACCTTTCCCCAAAGGACGCAGCTCCCAACAAACAACTTCTGGGGGTGCATTCGAGCCATAGCGCCACTGGCGGGATGTTCTCGCTGGCTCCGGGATGAGGAGGCCGCAGTCTCCTGCCTGCTGCAAGTCAAGTCGTGTGCAGAGCGTCTTCCGTAGCCCAGCTTTAGCCCCAAGCACACCCGCCCTCCTTCCAGCGCCGGTCGCCCCCTGCTGGAGGCTCCACATATCACAGCTGCAGCCAAGCCTCCCCCCACCTGCCCCTCCCTCCGTGTCCCAGCCCCCAGGCCCCATCCTCCTTGGCTCTTCCCTTCTGTCCTTCCGCTTCCACCCCAGCAGCACTGCTAGCCGGGCCAGCACCACCACCCCCTCCTCCACCCCGCACGTCCCGAGCCTGACCATGTCCTGCCGCTTCCACAGTTGCTTGACCCAGGCTACCGTTTCTCACCCGGACTGGTGCAGTAGCCTGCTCAGCTTCTCCCTGTTCTGCCTTTGCCTCCTTCAATGGGCTACTCCCGGGAAGTGAGAACTGAACCTTCCAGTGGCTCCCTCCCTACGTACGGCACAGACCCAGGCCTTACCATGGCCTTCAAGGCCTGTGTGATTGGGTGCAGCCCGGCTCTGCCACCTCACCCCTGTCACTTTCCCATTTGCTCTCTCGTTCACTCCAGCTGAATGTTTTCCTGCCCCAGGGCCTTTGCACATGCTTTCCTGCTGCCTGGAACGCTTTCCTCCAGAGTCTCCTCACTCACTCAGATCTCTGCTCAGATGTCACCTCCTGAGAATCCCCCTCTGTGTGTCCTGATTAAATAAGCCTTTTCTGTCTGTCAGTGTCTGTATCCCACCACATGGATTGGTTGATACATAGTTGTTTTTTTTTTTTGAAAGAAGCGCTAGTGGCCGGGCTGTGGCTTAGCTATAATCCCAGCACTTTAGGAGGCCAAGATGAGTGGATTGCCTGAGCCCGAGGGTTTGAGACCCACCGGGGCAACTTGGTGAGGCCTCATCTTTACAAAAAATCAAAATTAGCTGGGCGTGGTAACGCACGCCTGTAGTTCTGGCTACTTAGAAGGCTGAGGCGGAGGCAGAAGGATCGTTGGAGCCCAGCAGGTCGATGCTGGGGTGGCCACGAGTGTGCGTGCCACTGCACTCCAGCCTGGGTGACAGAGTGAGACTCCAACTCAAAAAAAAAAAAGAAAGTGCTAGTAGTCTCTATTGATTTATTTAATTTTGTTTTTTAGAGACAGGGTCTCGCTCTGTTGCCCAGGCTGGAGTTCCGTGGCGTGACCATAGCTCACTGCAGCCTCCAACTCCTGGGCTCAGGTGACCCTCCCACCTCAGCCTCCCGAGGAGCTGGGACTCAGGCGCACACCACCATGCCCAACTCCTGCAGTTACTTGTCGACTGCTCCTCTCCCTCTTCCCCATGGGAACACAGGTTCCACGAAGGCAGGGGTTTTCCATCTGCTCCATTCCCTGCTGTCTCCTCAGAGCCGAGGGCAGAGCTGGCACACAGTAGGCCCTCAGGAAAGATCTGGGGTCTGTGTAATACTCCTGCCTCTCTGGCCGCTTCGCGGACTCCACCCAGCCTTTCCGCCTGGGGCCGGGGCCGATGCCGTGGAGGACCAGGGACCTGCGGGGGGCCCGTGTCTGCCGGCTCTGGGCTCCTACTGAAACTCGGATGGCCAGCAAGAGCCAGGGCTTATGGCTGGCCGAGGAGCCGCCTCCCACTGCTGAAATGCATGGCCCCACGGGGGTCCCCAGGGGCTCGGGCTGAAGCTCTGAGCCCCGTCGATGCCCCCTGGAGAGGAAAGGGCCGCGCACCTCCTCCCCAGGCACGTGGGCACCTCAGGGATGACGGTCAGCCTGGCCGAGAGGAGCTGGTCATCTCCACCCAACAAGGACAGCCCCCGCCCCGTGCCATGTCCCGTGAGCCGGGGATGTGAACGTGAGCAAGGTGGACGTGGCGGAGACAGAGTGAGCAAAAGAACAAGAGAAGTGACCGGGGGTGACCTCAGGGTGCGGGAGAGAGAGGGTGAGTGATGGAGGGGCTCTGGAGTGGGTGTGAGAGAAAGTGATTCACTTTAAGGAAGTGCTGTGTTGTTTCCTGGGTAGGTCACGACCTGCTGCATGGCCTCCGAGGAGTCACTTAGCCTCCCTGGGCCTGTGTTCATCAGGGGTATGTTAAAAAAAGGGAAGTTGCCAGGCTCGGTGGCTCAGCCTGTAATCCCATGGCTTTGGGAGGCTGAGGTGAGTGGATTGCCTGAGCCCGCGGGTTCGAGACCCGCCTGGGCAGCGAGACCTCATCTGTACAATAAATCAAAAAATTAGCTGGGCGTGGTAACGCATGCCTGTAGTTCTGGCTACTTGGAAGGCTGAGGAGGAAGGATCGCCGGGGCCCAGCAGGTCGAGGCTGCGGTAGCCGGGAGCGGCCACTGCACTCCAGTCTGGGCGACAGAGTGAGACTCCAACTCATAAAAAAAAAATAAAAAAAAAAGGGGAGTTGAGTGACTTCAGGTCTAGCTTGATCCAGGTCCTCGTGCGGTATCCTGAAGAGTCTCTTTCTCTCCAGTGCTCAGCCCTCAGTGTTGACTTTTCTCTCACATGGGGTTTTCTCTGCTTGGTGGTTCTGGCAGTCTGCTATCTGGTTGAGAGGAGACTGTCTCTTCTTTGTAAACCAACAAAAGTCCCCGACCCGACTCCCATGGGCCCAGCTTGGGTCACATGCTTGGTCCTGAGCCAGTCGCTGAGAAGGGGAAATAGAACTTGCTGATGGGCCAGGCCGGAGGCTCCTGACTGTCAGTGGACCCAGAGTCAGGGAAGGGTGGGGGCGGCGAGGTCAGCCTCTCCTGAGCCACATGGGCTGAGAATGGGGCCCAAGGGTTGATTCCTAGAGGGACAGTCTTTCAGGACAAGGGTGGGCAGCAGCGGCCCAGCAAAAACAGAGGCGCAGGACAGGTGCCGGGTTCCCTCTTGCCCAACCACTTGCCGTCTTGGTGGTGGCGCAGGCCCGGCTGGCAGTGGAGTGCCCACCTCAGCGCGGCCCGCCCTTTGGCTTCCAGCCTCGCCCCTGCTGTCCCTGGGCCCCCAGCTGAGCCTGCGGGAGGACAGCCCAGTGGTCAGCCTGACCGTGGACAACGTGCACCTGGAACACGGCGTGGTGTACGAGTACATGAGCACAGCCGGCGGCCGGTGCCACGTGCTGGAGAAGATTGTGGAGCCCCGCGGCTGCTTCGGCCTCACTGCCAAGGTCTCGTGGGCCCTGCCCTGCCTTGGGGCTGGGGGGCCGGGGCGGGAGCACCCCGCTTCCCGCTTCCTCAGAGTTAGCCTGGTCCCCGTCCTGTCCCTTGGCAGCCTGGGGCTGAGGAGGGTGATGGCCCCTTAGGCCTCAGTGGACTCGTCTGCCAAACGGGCAGTCATGGGCCTGCCTGGGAGAAAATGGGGGTGCAGAGTCAGGGGTCGGCGGGAGCACTCAGGAGCCACTGGTGTCCCCGCAGATCCTTGAGGCCTTTGCTGCCGAGGACAGCGTCTTCGTGCAGAACTGTGGGCAGCTCATGGCCCTGAGCAGCGCCATCGTGACCATGCCCCACTACGAGTTCCGCAACATCTGCGACACCAAGCTGGAGAGCATTGGCCAGAGGATCGCCCGCTACCAGCAGGTGCTGCTCCCTGCCAGACGCGCCACGGGCACTTGGCATCCCATCCCAGCCAGGGGTGTTTAGGTTGTAAATTTCAAACCCCAATCCAAGTGGAACAAAGGGGAGGACTTATTGGATTGTGAGGCTGGAAAGTGCAGGGGCGGGCTTCAGACATGGTTGTATCCAGGTGCTTAAGCAGATCGCACAGCCTCACAGGGAGATGGCCTCTCTGCATCTCCTGACTCTGTTTTCCTTTGTGTTGCCTTCACTCTCGGGAAGGCCCTTCTCACGTGGTGATGAGACGGCCCCCAGTGGTTCTAGCTCTAGCAAACCCACTAGAAAAGTAACTGAATGGAGCTCTGATTGGCTGGACCTATCCCCATCACCGTAGGGGTGGGGAAGTACCTGAACTCCATGATCAGAGGGCTGGGAGAGACAGAGCCTGCAGGTGCTCAGGGGTAGCCAAGATGGAGCATGGGTGGGGTGAGGACCCAGGCCTTAGGCACCCCCAGACCTTCCCTGAGATCTGGAGCCAACAGGAGACAGTGTGGGGGTCCCCTTTCCCCTTGGCTGTTGCCTTTTTGTCCAGTTTTGAGATGTCTGGCCTCGGCCAGGAGGAAGTGGGTACAGGGGGTGGACCAGGGTTCCAGACCCCGAGCCCAACTCATGACCCTGTGCCCTCCGCTGACCCTGACTCATGACCCTGTGCTCTCCGCTGACCCCAACTCATACCCTATGCCCTCCATTTAACCTAACTCATAACCCTGTGCCTCCATTGACCCCAGCTAATGACCCCGTGCCCTCCACTGACCCCCAACCTATGACCCTGCACCCACCGCTGAGCCCCGCTCATGACTCCACGCCCTCTGCTGACCCCAACTCATGACCCCGTGCCCTCCATTGTGCTCCCACTTAGACTGCACACCCTTTGCTGACCCTGACTCATGGCCCCACATGCTCCACTGGCCCCTGACTCAGGCCCCTGTGTCCTCCACTGACTCCTGGATTCGTGACTCCATGCCCTCTGCCGACCCCTGACCCATGACCCCCACGTTCTCCAGTGGCCCCCACTCATGACCCCTGCCCTCCGCTGATCCCCCCCACTCAGGACCCCACATCCTCCACTGGCCCCCAAGTCACAACCCCACGTTCTCCCCTGTGCCCCGACTCCTGACTCCGTGTCCTCTGCTAGCCCTTGACCCCGCACCCCCATTTTCTCAGTTTGCAGCCCAGCTGAGGAGCAGGGTCAGCCTGCCCTTCAAGCAGGCCACCTCGGAGCCCCACGTGCTGTGTGGCCTGGACTTCTGCCCCACCAACTGCCACATCAACCTCATGGAGGTGTCCTACCCCAAGGCCACCCCCTCGGTGGGCAGGTCCTTCAGCATCCGCTTCGGCCGCAAGCCCTCCCTCATCGGCCTCGACCCCGAGCAAGGTACCTGCACGTGTCTCTTCGGAGCTGTGCTCACGTCCTGCAGTCCCCATGCTCCAGCAGCAGGGTGTCTGAGGGCAGCAGTTCAGGGCGGGAGTGGCGGCCCCCTGGCTGCCGGGTCCAGCCTCCCGTCCTTGGCACCACAGTCTCTAGATGTGGCTTCTGGTCTTCGGAGGCCTCATGGCAGATGCACCGGCAGGGGCACCAACCATCGTGTCTACATTCTAGGCAGGAACAGGACCCCAGTCGTTTAAAGCCTGTTGGCCCCAGGTCGAGACTTTCTTCTTGAAGTAACTTGGCGGATTAGGAGTATTTAGAGGGAGGCTTTTCTTTTTTTGAGTTGGAGTCTCACTCTGTTGCCCAGACTGGAGTGGCCGCTTCCGGCCACCACAGCCTCGACCTGCTGTGCTCCAGTGATCCTTCCGCCTCAGCCTTCCAAGTAGCCGGAACTACAGGCGTGCACTACCACACCCGGCTGATTTTTTGATTTATTGTAGAGATGAGGTCTCGCTGCCCAGGCAGGTCTCGAACCCGCTGGCTCAGGCAATCCACTCACCTCAGCCTCCCAAAGGCGCGGGGTGACAGGCTGAGCCACCGAATCCACCTGAGGGAGGCTTTTCTTATGCACTGGTATCTGTGTTCGTGCGGCTGTGCCCCAGGGCACGTGGGTGTCGGGGGCTGCTTCTGAATGCGCTCTCCCTTCCTCACTCAGGCCACCTAAACCCCATGTCCTATACCCAGCACTGCATCACCACCATGGCCGCCCCCTCCTGGAAGTGCTTGCCTGCTGCGGACGGGGACCCCCAAGGCCAGGGTCTCCACGACAGCAGCTTCGGGCCAGCCGGGGGCGCCCTGGGCCAGGAAGACCGGGGCCTGAGCTTCCTGCTCAAGCAGGAGGACCGTGAGATCCAGGACGCCTACCTGCAGCTCTTCACCAAGCTGGACGTGGCCCTGAAGGAGATGAAGCAATATGTCACCCAGATCAACAGGTGGGCCCCGGCCTGGCGCCCGCAGCCAGTGGGGGCAGGCGTGCCCAGCCCAGCCCTGCTGGCCTTTGGGCGGATGATCCTTGCAGTTGGGCGCTGTCCTGCATGTGATGGGCTGTTCAGCAACATCCATGTCCTCCACCCTCTGGGTGCTAGTAGCCCACCCTCTCCCAGTCGTGCCAGCCCCAAATGTCTTCAGACGTTGCCCCATGCTCCCCGGGGCTAGGCCACTCCCGCTTGAAACCTGCTCCTCTAATGAAGCGGTGGATGTCGGCAGCAGTCATCAGTGAGGCTAAAGTGATTGCAGGCAGGTTCTGGGGGAGATTTACCTTGTGAATATCACAGAAAGAAGCACAGCTGGACACCGTGTCCCTTTGCCATAAGGCGACTGGACACGCTCGGTGCCCCCCACAGTGCTCTTGCCAGCAGGAGGGGAGCCCCCGTCTAGTGAACACTTGAGGTCTCCTGGCTCTAGGGTGGGGCAGTGGGTGGGTATGTGGCGCCCTGGGAAGGCCTCGGTCTGTCCAGAGGGGGTCGATTTGACACAAGAAATGGCCCTGTTCCTGTGTCAGGTGGGGAACAGGTGGAAGGAGGAGGGGCGTTAGAAACGGGAGAGCCTCGAGGGACGGGTGAGCTAGTTGCAGCATCTGGACCCAGTTAGGGATCTGGGAGGAGACGTGTCCGGGACAGCTAGAGACATTGGAACACAGACTGGGGGCTCGCTGGCAGCAGGAGTAGGGGATTGTGTTAGGCCCAGCAAGAGCATTGGGGTTATGTTGAAAACCGTGTTTCCAGCTGCGATGCCAGTGAGTATTTGGTAGAGCTGTCCCATGTGAGAGGGTGTTCAGTAGTGTCTGGGCCCTGCCTGCGAGATGCTGATAGCACCGTCCCCTTCAACTGTGACAGCTGAGTGTCCCTGGACATAGCTCACTGTTTCATGGGGGGCACAGTTGCCCCCAGGAGAGACCCACTGTCTTAGAAGAAAGTCATTATGTGTTAGAGACACATACGGAAGTACATATGGAGAAATAGTATGGCATCTTAGGCTTGCTTTAAATGAACATTTAAACATTTCCCATTTTTATCTGGTAAAAGCAAGCGTGATAGGAGAAGCAGGAAGCAGGGATCCCAGGGTCACCGTGGCTGAAGCTGGCTGCTGATGCCAGACACTGGGGTGCACTGTTCTCTACTTTTGTGTATGATGGAAACTTTCCATGACAAAGGAAAAAGGAATGTAGGCTTTGGAACCAGGGAGCCCTGCTCCATGTCAGCTATGTGACCTTGGGCAGGTCACTTAACCTCTCTGAGCCTTGGTTTCCAATGGGGCTAACCACGACACTGACCTCACAGAGCTGTGGCGGGGTTGGGTCTAGCCGTGGTCACTGACCACTTGGGAGGTGTCAGGCCCTCTTCTGAGCATTTGTTTCAACTCTCTCTGTCTCCACAGAAGCCTTGGATGTAGGTGCTAATGTCACTCCATTTCACACACAAGGAAACCGAGTCTCAGGGTGTTTAAATAATTTGCTTTAGATCTCTGAGCTCGGAATTGGCAGTATCGGGGTTTGGCTCTGGGTCTCTCTGACTTCAAAACCTAGACTCTTTTTTTTTAACTTTTTTTCCTTTTTTTCCCCATCACACAAGGAGCTGACAAAACCTGTACCTCGTTCTATGCCAGAGAGTGACCAGCTCTGGCCCATTAGCCAAACTCAGCCCACTGCCTGTTGGTTTTAATAAGGTTTTATTGGAACACAGCCAGGCCTATGTGCTTGCATGCACTCCACAGTGCTTTCATGCTGCGATAACAGGGTTGAGTGGGTGTATCTGGGACCTTACAGCCCCCAGAACTGGAAGGATTTGCTCTCAGGGTGTTTCGGACAAAGCTTCCAGCATGTTCTACAGACAGAGCCTGTGTAGTTTGGCCATGAAGTAGGAACCTGTGTGCCACTACCCCCACAGGAGGGACCACACTGGCAGGATGCTTGAAGAAAGGACACAGGGCTGGGCCTGTGTCTTGACGTCAAGGTTTGTCCTCCACAGGCTGCTGTCCACCATCACAGAGCCCACCTCGGGGGCCTCCTGCGACCCGCTCTTGGCCGAGGAGGCCTCTTCCTCCCCGCTGGTCAGTGAAGAGAGTGAGATGGACCGGACCGACCACGGGGGCATCAAGAAGGTGTGCTTCAAGGTGTCCGAGGAGGAGCAGGAGGATTCGGGCCATGACACCATGAGCTACCGCGACTCCTACAGGTGGGTGTGGCCCTGGGCGGCCCGGGGCGGATGTGGTGGCCAGTGGGACTGTCAAGGCCACGGACCCATGGGACATTTCTCAGGGTACAGTGGGATTGGGGCACTGTTCCTAATGGTGTGGTTCTGGGGGGTTATCTGAGCCCCCAAAGCACATCCCAGAACAGCCACTTGGGCGTCCCTACCCTGAAGGCGACGCTTCAGGGCCCATCCCATGTAGACACCCTCTGTCCTGCTTCAGCATCACGTCCATACACCCTGATGTGTTGTCAAAGACAAGGTCAAGGTCAGGATACATACTGTGTGTTTCAAAACTCAGTATAAGATGCTTCATTTTTACTTGACTCAAAGAGCAAGATTTTTTTTTTCTTCTCTTTCAATTGAGGATCTGGATCTGAATTGTTTTTTCTTTCTTTCCTTTTTTTTTGAGTTGGGGTTTCATTCTGTTGCCCAGACTATAGAGTGCAATGGCACGATCACAGCTTACCACAGCCTCAACCTCCTGGGCTCAGGCAATCCTTCCACCTCAGCCTCCCAAGGAGCTAGGGCTACGGGTACATGCCCCCACACCCAACTAATTAAAACACATTTTTTTTTTAAAGATAAGATCTTGCCATGTTGCCTAGGCTAGTCTCGAATTCCTGGATTCAAGCAATCTTCCCATCTTAGCTTGAGCCACTGTGCCCAGCCTGAATTGTTTTTCTACTGATTAAATTAATTATAACAAGATCAGTGCAATCTTAGTTACTGGATTAGTAGACTAAGACTCAGTTTCCTATTCTAAACCATGTAATAGATAGTTGTAATTTCTTGCCACAAATAAACAAGCACTATGGTCCGAGCACCCAGAAGGTGGTAGAGCATTTGACCACTCTCAATAAGATAGTCTTTTTTTTTTAGTCGGAGTCTCACTCCGTTGCCCAGACTAGAGTGCAGTGGCACGCTCCCAGCCACCACAGCCTTGACCTGCTGTGCTCCGGCGATCCTTCCAAGCAGCTGGAACTACAGGTGCATGCTACCATGCCGGGCTAATTTTTTTTATTGTAGAGATGAGGTCTCACCAAATTGCCTAGGCAGGTCTCGAACCCGTGGGCTCAGGCATTCTACTCACCTCGGCCTCCCAAAGTGCTGGGATTACAGACTGAGCCACCGAGCCCGGCCAGTAAGGTAGTCTTAGAGAGGCCTTCTGTTGATCACAGGCATAAGCCTGAACTAATGTAACTCTACAAGACAGGCCTTCACCCAGTCCGCCCAGCATTGACCTTCCCTCAGTCCTCAAGGGCTCTGGCTGCCCACCGTGTCCTGCCTTCCTGGTGTCTGTGTCACAAGACGTCCTGGCTGCCTCTGCACTTGGCTCCTCCTTGGAGCCAGACTTCACCATCTGGGTTTTCGTTCTTACATTTTGGGTCCGCTGATTTTTCCACAAATTGTCAAAAAGGTGAAGGAAAGAATCTCAGGATTGTGGTTTTTGAATCTTGTACCTTCTCAGTTCCTGGGATGTCGTGAGTCAGGTTCGGTCTTCTGTCCTCACGAGGTTTCCCCCAAGACTGTACAGACAGAAGACGCAGTCGTATGGTCAAGTGTGACCTGGGAGGTGTCCAGGGCAAGGCTGTCCTTTGGGGACGCTGGGCAGAGTGACATCCACGTGCAAACAAGTACCCAACCTCCTGCTATTTCTGCCTTCCTGTGCTGGAGCCCAGATATGTTTCCTCCCAAACATGGAAAACTGACTGGGCCAACCTTCCCTGTCTTTGGTGCTGGTGGTCAGGCCTCGGTTCCGTCTCTGGACTGGCTGTCCATAGGAGGGCTCAGGGGTTTTGCCTACACTCCAGAAAGTGAGTTCCAAGTGCCGGGACCAGCAGATGTGAGCTGGAGTGTGACTCGGCCCCTTCTCTCGGCCCCTTTGCAGTGAGTGTAACAGCAACCGGGACTCGGTCCTGTCCTACACCAGTGTGAGAAGCAACAGCTCCTATCTGGGCAGCGATGAGATGGGGTCTGGTGAGTGGGCAGACGTGCCTGGGGAGAGCAGCCCTGGCATGGTTTTATTTGGTTTTTGTTTGATTATACTGTGCATTCTATTATTCTGTGTTTTGTTGCGTAGTATTGTCCTTTATTCCCTTCCACTGGCTCATTCAGCACATACTTATTGAGCATGTGGGTGCTAGGAACACAACAGGGAGTGAAACAGAGATTCCAGCCTCATGGACCTGATGTTCTCTGTGAAGGTCATGGATACGGGCAAATAAAACTACACGTGATGCCATGCTGTGCGGTAGAGTGCGATCACATGTGATGTGTATTTGGAATGAGTGAATTGATGTCACTAAATAGGGTGCGTGATGTTGCCACAAAAATGACACATGCTCAAACTAGAAATCCACATGACATGGAACAGTTCAAAAGGACTTCATAAAAATATGGCCAGGCGTGGTGGCTCACATCTGTCCTCCCAGTACTTGTGGAAGCTGAGAGAGCTCATGCTCCTTGCTTGAGCCCAGGAGTTCAAGACCAGCCTGGGCAACACAGTGAGACCTTGTTACTAAAAAAAAAAAAAGCAAAACAAACAAAAAAAACCACACAGAAATAGCAGAAAGAAGCACGTAAAGATCAGGACCTCATTGTCTCCCCCGAAGTGACCTTTGTCGATATTTGAAGTTGTTTTCAGTGAGGGCGTATTTATGTGCAGATGGACATGTGGGTGGGTGGATGGGCAGACAGACATAAATAGTGTATAAATTGGATCATACTCTGCTTGCAGCTTTTACCGAAAGCCTGAAATTTGTTTTTATCTGAGTCTCGTTCCCCTCAGACTTCTACAAAATTCACTTGGCGGGTGGGTCTGCACTGTTCATGCCTTGAAAGGCACGAGGGGGCATGGGACGGGGCTCCTCCCACCCTGGGCTCACAGGCTGTCGCCACAGTCCCAGGGTCACCACCGTCTTGCGTGTTCTTCCGAAGGTAGTCTGGACACAAACATTTGATTTTATCGTGCCTCAACTTAACAGAAGAAAAGGAAGCTGAATTAAAATGGAAGAAACTGCTGAATGTTAGATGAAGATTTCGTCACATAAGACACGAGACAGTCAGCCTGAAAAGTCCTCCTGGGAGGTTCTGAGAAGGAGCCTGTGTGCAGCTGGTGTAACGGAACCAGCTGGGTGATGGGTCAGGAGACAGGGGATCTGGTTCCTTCTCTCTGCTGTTCGGTCTCCTCCTTTGCTGGATGAAATAGTGACACTGCCTTAAGCTCTTGTGATGTGTTAGTGCCTGTCGCCCATTTTGCAGAGGAAGAAACTGAGGCTCAGGGAGGTGGAGGGCTTTGCCCTGGGGCTCAACCAGAACCCAGTCTTCAGACTCCAGATCCCGTGTGGGCCTGGAGCTCCATCGCTGTATTTGCCTTCTTGGGAAAGAGGCTGGGAACGTGTGAGGGGGGCAGGAATGGCTGATGGTCGCCGCTTCTTCCCCCTGCTAGGTGACGAGCTGCCCTGTGACATGCGGATCCCGTCAGACAAGCAGGACAAGCTCCACGGCTGCCTAGAGCATCTCTTTAACCAGGTAGGACCTTGGCCTCGGCCTGGGTGTGACTTGGGTTCCTTCACCTCTGGTGAGAGCCCAGGGATGCGGATGGGTAAGGGCCATGGGTCCCAGGTCCCCTCAGTCTGGAGGAATGCGGATCCATACTGACCTGCAGTCTCTTTCCGCCAGGTGGACTCCATCAACGCCCTTCTCAAGGGGCCGGTCATGAGCAGGGCTTTCGAAGAGACCAAGCATTTCCCCATGGACCACAGCCTGCAAGGTGAGGGATGCCTAGGGTCCAGCACGGAGTCTGCCTGCGCCAGGGATGGACACCCAGGCACACACTCAGCCCTGTCCCTCTTTTGCTGGGTGACTGCGGGCTTGCCCAGGGGCCAGAATATTTCAGTCCGTGGCCTGTGGCTTGCTTTTATGCAGACTCTGAGCTAAGAATGATTTTTTTTGTTGAAGGATTGTAAAAACACAACAAGCAGAAAACAGACTACATAACAAGGGACCATAGGCCCTGCACAGCCTGTGATCGTTACTGTCTGGCTTTTTACACAGGACTTGGTGTGAGCCCTGGGCTGGAACCAGGACATCTCCAGGTCTGCCCATGGCGACACGTGAGGGGAGGCCTGGAGCACATTTGCCAAACCTCTGACGTCATACCACTAGCATTTGAGTTATAGTCACAGAATCGACTTACTCCTTCACATTTAAAAAGTGCAGCGCATTTGATCCCTGTATTATTACTGATGTCACTTAAAGGAAAAGTATCTTCCTTTCAAAACTGTAATTTTGAGAGGGCCTTATTAAACTCCCTGTGTATGGAGCACAGACCATCCATCCATCCACTCACCCACCATCCATCTTTCCACCCACCTACTCATTCTTCTGTCTACCCACTTACTATCCATCCGTCTACTCACCTACCCTCCACTCACCTACTCATCCATCCACCCACCCACCTGCCTATCTGTCCACCCACCCATCCATCTGTCCATTGATGCATGTCCCCTCATCCACCTACTTATCCGTTCATCTACCCACCCATCTGTCCACATATTCACATCCGGTAAACAAATCCCCAGAACCAGCTTACACCAGGCCTTGGGCTGGCCCTGGAGACCCTGAGGTGAATTTGACCTCAAGGAGGTCACCCACCTGGGTGCAGGAAACAGGAATGCAGACAGAGAGTTGGCCTTAAGTTAGGGTAGAAAGTGGTGAGGAGCTGGGCACAGTGGCTCGTAGCTGTAATCCCAGTGTTTTGGGACACTGAGGTGAGACAATTGCTTGAGGCCAGGAGCTTGAGACCAGCCCGGGTAACATAGCAAGACTCCACCTACAAAAAAACTTAAAAAATTAGCCAGGTGTGGTGGTCTATGCCTATAGTCCTAGCTACTTGGGAGGCGGAGGCAGGAGGATTGCTTGAGGCCAGGAGTTCGAGGATACAGTGAGTTATGATTGCACCACTGCATTCCAGCCTGGGCGACAGAGCGAGACCCTGAGTTGGGCACCCCAACTCAGCTACCCCTCCTGCCGTCTCAGGGTTACCTCTCCCAGGGGTGAAGCTCAGAAAGGAGAAACAGCAAACCCAGAGGAACCAAAACCACACATATCCCAGAAGTTGGGACCCTGTGGGAGGGATGAGGCCAAAGGAGCAGGGGGGCCTGTGTCTTTCTGACCTTTGAATAGTCCTGCTGGGGTCAGAGTCAAGTCCCAGCCCTGACACTACCTAGCTGTGTGACTTAAGGCAAGCCACTTTCCCACTCTGTGCCTTGACTTCCTTCTTTGTGTAGGGAAAAGGTTAGGCTAAGTTACAAGTCATGTGCCAGCTCTGTTGGCTGTGGCTATGAGGAGGCAGTACCTAGACTCCTGTGGCTGCAGCATTGAGACTTAGGAGAAAAGAGTGCTGTGATTGATTGGTGAGGCCTGCACTGAATTGGTGGTGTCTGTGGGGAGCCCTGGCCTCAGACCGGCAGAGAGGAGTACTGAGACTGATTAGTGATGTTTGCCACGGGTGTGGTACCATGAAGTAGTAGCGTTTACCATGTATTTGCCCTTCTTGGACCAGGTAATACCCAAAGTTCTGTTGGCTTCCTTGATCTAGGATTATGAGCTTTGGACTATATGATGAGACAAGGGTGGCCTTTGTGCCACCATTCTCCAAAGCTACCTCTGGCCCTTTCCTGGCCCTCATGGCACTTTCCTGCTCCAGAGTTCAAACAGAAAGAAGAGTGTACAATCCGTGGCCGGAGCTTGATCCAGATCAGCATCCAGGAGGACCCCTGGAACCTTCCTAACTCCATCAAGACCCTGGTGGACAACATTCAGAGATACGTGGAAGGTCAGTGGGCAGGGAAGATGTGTCACGTGGGGGTCTGTGGCCTTTGGTCCTGAATGTGGACTCTCTGTGTCCTTGACTCTTCATGTCCAGGGGAGGATGAGGGGAGCAGCATCCTCTCCGCAGGGCATGCCTGGGACCCTGAGGCTCCCTTGTCGAGCCAGGAGGCTGAATCGGCTGAACTTGTTCTCTCTCAGCCCCCCAAGCTGCAGATTTGGTTCAGTTCCTCTGTTTATTATCAGGGTCGCAGGCTGGCGGCCGCTGACCAGGCTTGGGCCCACGCCTATGGGTTTAGAAGTGGCAGCTGCGGGTGCTCATAGCTGGGGATCCCACATAAACGTTGGGGTTTCTGGCTGCTCCTGACCACCCAGATGGGGCGAGCCCAGGCCTGCCGGCCACGTCCCCACTCTGCTGGCATCCCCACTCTGCCGGCAAGGAGTGACTGCCACTCTCTCAGGACGGGCAGGGGCTTTCGGTTCACTGCAATCCCCATTGCACCCGCAGCCTGGTGGCTGCTCCACGCCTCACGCGCCCTGTCTGGTGCTTGTCGGTATTTGAGTCCAGGACTCCTGGGTGAGAAGGATCAGGCCAGGGAGGCCTTTGCCCAGGACGGCAGGTACGGGGACTCTGGACCATGCCCCTGGGGAATAGAGCCTCTGAGATGGAGTCCAGGCTGGCCCTGAGCTGTCCCATTCTCCAAAACTGATGGGGTCAGAGCATGGACTTCAGAGCCAGACCAGCTGGGCTCAAATTCCAGCTCACCCACTCGTTGGCTGGGTGATCTTGGCAGGTTCCGTGACTCCACTGGGCCTCAGTATCTGCATGTGTGAAGTAGGCTTATCGTGCCCCTTCCTCACATGCAGGGAGGATTAAGCCTTCAGCACACACTGGGCACTTGGCACGCTGCTTGGCCTGTGGTGTGTCCTGGGGGTACACTGTCATCATCGCTGCCATGCCAGCTCCGAGTCTTACATGTCCTTCCAGGGAGAAGTTTCCTCACAAGACTCAATCCAAAGGTTTTTCCAGTCTTTCTTGAAGTCCTTTCTAGGCCTGGGAGCATCTTTTCAGAAGGAGACCAGGGTATTAGGCCTTTCTCTGGAAGAAATGAGCCTTTTCTGCACATGTGTAGGACTGTGACTGTAGGATGTGCATGTGTGTGTGAGGCTGCACTTGAGTGTGTGTGTGTGTGTTCACACAGATGTGTGTGTGTCTGTGTATATGCATGTGTGTGTGTGTTCCCACACATGCGTGGACAAGGTTCAGGGCAGGGGCTATGGCCCAGGAGTTTTGGGGCTGGTTCTGTCTCTGTCCTGCGGGTACATATGAACAGACAAGGCTTACAGTGGGGTTCTGCTCCCCAGCATCCGGGGGTCTGGAATTTGCCTCACATTCAACAGGAGCTTCTTGAGCGAGCCTGTGTACCCAGAGCTCTGGCGTGAAGGATCCGGACCCTTGGGCTTGGGAGGGCCCAGCTCTGGCCTCCTCTTCTGCTGCCTCCTCTCAGCCCACCCTCCCCCTTTCCCTCTCCCTCCCTTCTTTCTCCAGACGGGAAGAACCAGCTGCTCCTGGCCTTGCTGAAGTGCACAGGTGAGGACTTTGCAGGTGTGTCTCAGAGAGACCATCCTGGCAGGGCATGCCCACAGCCCAGGCAAGGCCACTTCTGCTGGCCAAGGCTGACTCTCCGTGGGCCATCAGATCCTGACGGGAGGAGCAGCACGTTGGCCTCCAGCCCCCCAAGAGCTGCTTGAACTGTGCTTCTTCCTTGTGTGCCAAGGGAGGCCCATCCTGCACCACCCTCCAGGCCTGGGCTGTGCTGACAGGGATCCAGGGGTAGAGGCCGTGATTAGGGAGGCTGTTTGCCAGTAGAGCCTCAGCCCCAGCAGATGACGGGAAGGAGTAAGTGGCTGAAGGGTGGGCCTGGGAATCCTGAAGACCTTCTTGGTCCCAGCCTTCTTTCCAGAAAGTCTCAGCCGAGTAGAGCTACGATAGGACCTAGGTCAAAATTGGCTACTAAAAACCCCTTGGCCAGAAGCTGGTCATTGAAAATAGTTCCTTCTGGAAGACTGGGACCCTGAAAGACCAACTTCTGACATTGGCCAGTTCTTCAAACCATGCCAAGGTTAAGGCTAGGGGCAAGGGCAGAGGTGGGGCAGGAAGAAAGCATCGTTCTCACAGGTAGAGAGAACGGTCAGCTGCATTTCTTCAGATGCGGAGCTTGGCAGAAGAGCTTGGTGTCTTGGCATTCGAGGCCAGGCATCCTGTGGCAAGCGGAGACGCAGCTGAAGGGGAGGGTTTGGGAAGGGCCTTAGGAGAAACACGGATGGGCCATCGAGGGGCGAGGCTTTGGTAAGTGCCTTGCTTCTGGAGACTGGCTTTTGTGGGATTGGCATTTTGGGGCTGGGATATCCACCTGGAATTAAATTTGGGCCTGCGTTGAGCTTTTTGAAGGGGGCTTTGAGGCGTGGCCCCATGGGGCCACCCCAGCGAGGCTCCCTTCCCCCCTCTGCCCCAGACACAGAGCTGCAGCTGCGCCGGGATGCCATCTTCTGCCAGGTGCTAGTGGCTGCCGTGTGCGCCTTCTCCGAGCAGCTGCTGGCCGCCCTCAGCTACCGCTACAACAACAACGGCGAGTACGACGAGAGCAGCCGTGATGCCAGTCGCAAGTGGCTGGAGCAGGTGGCGGCCACGGGTGCCCTGCTGCACTGCCAGTCCCTGCTCTCGCCGGCCGTGGTGAGTGGGTGGGTGGCAGGGAGGGAGGCCCTGCGTTGGTCAGACTCCCACTCGCCCAGTTGTTCACGAGCACCTACTGTGTGCACGGCCATGGTGGGCATTGGGGGTCCAGCCGCGAACAAAACAGAGAGTCCCTGTATGCAGGGATCTTCTTGTCATGCCAGGGAGATGAGCATGGATGCATAAAATAAATGATATAGACTAGTGGTTCTCGGCCCAGCGCAGCTGCACCCTCAGGCGACACTTGGCATGTCTGGAGATGCTTTTGGTTGTGACAAGTGAGGACGTGGGGTGAGTGGGGGTAGAGGCTGGGGATCTGCTGAACATCCATGGGGCCCACGTGTCTGCAGTGCCCTCCCTCGAGGTGGGCCCGGAAGCCCCTTCCACGGGTGGATGGGGAATGTGGCCTTGGCGCGCCCTCTGCTGGCTGCTGCTGCACACAGCGCCTGCCTGGGTCCTGGGAAGAGGCAGCCGGGAACAGCCAGCCCCACCTTCTGAAGGTGGGTGCTGGGGGTGTCTGATGCTGATAAGGAAGGCCAGCGGAGGAAGGGAAGGGCACGTGGAAAAGTTGGAGGGGAAGGAATGTCTGTGGATGGGGGGGTCAGAGACGGCCTTCCTGGGAAGGTGGGAGCTGAACGGAGACCTCGGCCAGCCACGTGAATAGTCCGAGGAAGAGGGGACAGCGTGTGCAAAGGCCTGGAACTGGCCGTGTGGCCAGCAGGAGCCAGGCTGGGGACTTGGGAGATGAGGTTGGCCGGCAGCATCTATAGGGCCTGGGGCTTTTTCCTGGGAGCAGAGGAGGGTTCGGAGGCTTCAGGGCAGTCGGGTGATAGAATCTGGTTAAGTTTTCAAAAGACGACTTGCCGTTGTAGTGGGGTGGGTTGTTTGGGGGTGGAAGGTGGCCGAAGGGACACCAGGCATGGTTATCCTGGTGAGAGACCGTGATACCTTAAACTCAGGAGTGACTGGGAATTGAAGGGGGGGCGGATGGATCCGGGATGTGCTGGAGGCCCAGTGGGACTTGGTGGTGGTTGTGCAGGGGTGAAGGGAGAGGAGATGAGGAGAGAGTAGGTGAGAAGCTGTTAAGGCTTGGAGCCTGGGCAACTGGGTGAGTGCTCGGGCCATTTGCTGCGATGGGGCCCACGGGGGAGGTTGAGGAAGGAAATGGACTGTTCTGTGGGCGCGCTAGGTTTGAAATGGTTGTGGAAAGCCGGATATGGCCGTCCAGGTCGGATAGGAGGCGACTCCACAGCAAATCAAGGCAGAGGTGGGTTCTGGCCCTGGGGAGGTTCATTAGGACCAGCCAGAGCAAACTATGACTTTGCATCCACTCTGGAGATTCACGGGCAGGCCTCGGCACCTCAGCCCGCAGACTGGAGTGTCGACCAGAGTTGAATTGCAGCGTCTCGACACCCCGGGGCAGGGGTGGCATCTGAGGTCCCTCCCCCCGCTTCTTGCTGCAGAAGGAGGAACGGACCATGCTGGAGGACCTCTGGGTGACCCTGTCGGAGCTGGACACCGTCACCTTTTCTTTTAAGCAGCTGGACGAGAACTGTGTTGCCAGTGAGTGATTTTCCCACCCCCTACTATGGTCTGTCCCCTGTGTCTGACCCAGCTGCTGTCCAGCGTCATGAGGCTCAAAGCTGGACTTAGGGGCACAGGTGGAAAAGGAGGGGTTTCTTGTGTGAATCCAGCTGTCTCCAGCAGCTCTTCAAGGAGGATGGCAGGCTGGGCACAGTGGCTCATGCCTATAATTTTAGTGCTTTGGGAGGTTGAGAATTACTTTGGGAGGATCGCTTGAGCCTGAGACTCCGAGACCAGCCTGGGAAACATAGTGAGATGCCATCTGTACAAACCAACAAACAAACAAAAAATTTAAAATTAGGCATGGCGGCCTGCCTGTAATCCCAGCTACTTGGGAGGCTGAGGGAGAAGGACTGTTTGAGCCCAGGAGTTCAAGGCTGCAGTGAGCCTTGATCGTGCCGCTACACTCCAGTCTGGTGACAGAGCAAGACTCTGTCTATTAAAAAAAAAAGTAAAAAGAGAACGGCAGCCAGTACCCAGTTCCCACTGAAATTCTTCCCTTGAGATGTCTTCTTTGGGGCAAGGACTTCAGATTTTATAAGTGCTTACTCCATAATTAACCGAGTTTTTTTATTTTCTTCCTCCCACCCATCCTTCCACCCTCCCACACACCCCTAGTTACGAGCTTGCAGCATGTGCTGGGCAAAGTCAGGAGCTCTTGAGTGGAGAGAGAGGCGGTGTGGTTGCTGCCCTTTTGTGGCTCATGGTCGAGCTCTGGGGTCTCAGCTCTGCCTGCATGCTGGAATCCTCTGGGGAGCTTTGCAGAATCCCCAGTCCCTGGCAACTCTGGTCAGTTTGTGGCAGGACCTGGGCAGTGGGTCCCAGGATAACGCGCCGGGTGACCTGCACAGGCAGCCGGCCCGAGAGCCACCGGGCTTGGTATGGAGTGCTGGGTCTGTGTGGCTCCCGGCCGTCAGCGCCCAGGGACTTGCTAGAAAGATGAATTCCCGGGCCCCACCCCGGACCCATGGTACCCAAAGCTAGAGGGAGAGCCCAAAGGTCGGTGCTGTCAAGCCCCTCAGGCAAGTCTAAGCATGCTGGCTAAGGACCACGGCTCTGGTGCATGCTTCTCTATCAGTTCCATTTCATCTCATAAAAAGCCTTTCTAGTCAATTTCTTCCCAATTGCTGCCTCCCTGTGCAATCTTAATTTGACAGGTATCTGTGCATATACATTGCAAGAGTAAGGTTTTTTGCCCTCTCTCTCAAGGACCAATTTCACCTCCTTCAGGCAATATCACTTGGTCTAGTGGAGGACAGACTTTTTTCAGGTACCAGTTGGAATTGATTGGTAATGACTGCCTGTCTCTAGGCTGAATGGGACCCAGACAGAGCTGTGATCAATTAGTGATGCCTACTAGGCTGGGTGGGGCCCCAGGCAGAGTAGTGATCCATTAGTGATGACTGCCACAGGTGTAGGAGGGGTCTGGGTGCCGTATTTGACCACCCCTGCCCTAAGCTCTTCCTTAGAGGCATGAATACGATGCAGACCCTGTTTGGGGCAGCTTTTCCCGGGGAGGGCCCTGGGCTCCCTGGAGAGGGGAGGGGTAAAAGAAGCACTGGGGAGGCTCTGGAGACAGATGCTGCAGACTCTCCAGGGGCAGAGTCAGTGTCAGGTCCCAGAATTCGGCAGTGGAAACTAGGACCTGTAGAAGTCGGCATAAGGGAGGAGTCAGAGGATGTTCTTCCAAGTGTGGGAGGCTGGAGCTGTCTGAGGCTACCCTTGGTGGGGGGAAGGGAGGGCTGAGGCTACCCTGAGGGTGAGAGGGCAGGAGGGCCGAGGCTACCCCTGGGGGTGGGAGGCCGGGGTTGTCTGAGGCTACTCCTCTGGAGTGGGGAGAGCAGAGCGGTCCCAGGAGGCCAACTGGAGCTCCGGCAGGGAGGTCTGCTGTTTGGCGATGCGTGCCACCCCTACCCCGGGTGCTGACCAGCCCCGCCATGTCCTTCCGCAGATACCAACGTCTGCTACCACATCGAGGGCAGCCGGCAGGCCCTGAAGGTCATCTTCTACCTCGACAGCTACCACTTCTCCAAGCTGCCTTCGCGCCTGGAGGGTGGGGCCAGCCTGAGGCTGCACACTGTGCTCTTCACGAAAGGTGAGTTTTGGCGTCTGGCGGGGCTGTGGGGACGGGCCAAGGTCACCAAGCACACTGGAACCCAGCCACACACCCTCTTGCGTCTTCCCTCACAGCTCTGGAGAATGTGGAGGGGCTACCTCCTCCAGGCAGCCAGGCCATGGAAGATTTGCAGCAGGAGATCAATGCTCAGTCCCTGGAGAAAGTTCAGCAGTATTACCGCAAGCTCAGGTACCTGCCTGGGGTCTCTGCTGGGGGTCAGGAAACTTCCAGGGGTGGCCACCAGCACAGAGAGTGCCAGACAGACCCCCAGTGGGGAAACACCCTCTCTTGAGCACCTACTGTGTGCCAGGCCTTTTGCCTGCATGAGAGTCTCACAGCAGTAGGCCCTTCTAACCCACTTTACAGACGAGGAGACAGGTCCAGAGAGCATACACAGCTTGCCCAGGGTCACGCAGGCAGGCAATGACTGAGCTTCGAACTCGGGTCTGTTGGGCTTCAAAGGAGGACTGCGAGGAGGGTGGAGCAGCACGGCTGCTGAGACCCAGGTAGAGGCAGGGAGGCGGTGGGTGTGGCGGCCCCACCCTCAGCCCCATCTTCCTCCTCCAGGGCATTCTACCTGGAACGGTCCAACCTGCCTACGGACGCCAGCACCACAGCAGTGAAGATAGACCAGGTGCGCCCGCCCTGCCTCCCTCTACCCCAGGAACTTGGGCGGGCACGGGCTCTCAGGGTCAGGACCCAGCAGACAGGCCCAAGGTGGTGCCCTGGCAGAGAAATCGCGAGTTCCTGCAGTCCCTCCTCCAGGAAGTCTTCCTGGATAGCTCCACAACCTTCTCAAAATTCCTGGGATGGTTTATTTTCCTGGTACCTGCCTGCCTGTGCCATTCCCATGGTTCCTAGTGCCAGCATTTCCGTGAGCTAGAACCCATACAGGTCAGTTGTGGACCGCACTCCAGATGCGGCCCGGGCAGTGTTTTTTTTTGTTTTATTTTGAATTTGTGGCCAACATTTGGAAATCAAAAGATTTCCTGCAAAAATGGAGGCTCCCAGGTTTTCTCTAGGCATGGAAGGATCCGGCTGTCAGCACACGCTCCCACGTGTCCCAAGGGGTCTAGCTGGCTCAGGCTGCCGGGCTCCCTGCCTCTTACCATGACGTGCCCCTCTTGTCTTGTGGTCCCCTGGGCTCCCCCAGCCTCTGGCAATGGCTTCGGGGTGCTCCTCGGGACTGTGAAGCGGGGGCTCTGGGCAGAGTGGCTCTGGGGCTGTTTTTGGTCTGGTGGGTGGAGTATGAGGGTGGCACAGGGAGTGAACCGCCACTTGTGCCTGCATGCAGTGGTCGAGGAGGGCTGGGGATAGACGGGAAGGCTCTCCTTGGGGAGGGCGCTTGGGCGGGGCACGGTGGGTCAGAAGGCTTGGTTGGGGACGCTGCTGGGCAGTTGGGGAGAATCAGGGTGGAAGCTTAGACCTGCAGCCTGTGGTGAGCCCCAAATGCCAGCCTGTCGGACCTGGGGGAGCCACCTATGCTTCTTGAGCGGAGGCCATCGTAGGTTGAGCTGGACTGCAACCCCTGCGGGCGAGCTGGGAGGCAGCCGCCGGAGCAGAGCCGGGTTGGGGCAAGGCCGGGGGGCCCAGTACCCCTCCCACAACGTCCCGGCGCGTCTCGCACACCTTGCAGCTGATCCGCCCCATCAACGCCCTGGATGAGCTCTGCCGTCTCCTGAAGGCCCTGGTCCACCCCAAGCCCGGCGCCGGCGGGAGCCCGGGTGCCAGCCTCATCCCCCTCTCCTCGGAGCTCTGCTACCGCCTGGGCGCCTGCCAGATCGCCATGTGCGGCTCCGGCATGCAGAGGTGAGGCTGGCTGCAGTGAGGGGCTGGCCGCGTCTCTGGGCCATGTGGGGGTCCGGGCCGGGGGGCAGGAAGGCTGGGTTCGAATCCCGGTTCTCCCTGTGTCTGTGGAGCCAGCCACGGCCCCTGCTCTCCCCGGACCTCAGTTTGTCTGTCTGTGAAATGGGACTCAGTCGCAGGGGACCCCGGAGCACTGTGGGATGGCCTGCTTCTCTGGCCGCGTGGCCCGTGTGCCTGGGGTCAGGCAGTGTGGTTGTGCTGGAACCTTCATTTGACACGATAGCAGTTGCTTGTCCACCGGGCAGACCTGGCCTCCTGGCCTCCCCGGACGCCTCCCACCTCTGGCCTTCGCCCCCACTGCTCGTCCCAGGGAAAGGGATGTCACCTCCATGAAGCCTTCCCTGATCTCCCTGCTTCAACCCGCGCCCTCTCTGCCCACATCTTCACCCATCACTGGGGGGTCTGTTTTTTCCCCCGCCTACCCCAGGGCAGGGGCCGATTTATTCCCTGCTGGGTCCCAGAGCAGGGTAGGGCCCAGCCCATCTCAGCAGGCAGCAATGATACGGCCGGCCTCCCTGTTAATATCCTCGTGGGTCGACTCATCTCCCCACTCCCACCTCCCTGCAGCAAGCCACGTGCAGGGCCTGCTGTAGGGGTCCTCAGCCAGGGGCGATTTTACCCTCCAGGGCTCGTCTGGCAGCATCTGGAGACTTCTTTTGTCCCAGCTGGGGGGATGGAGGTGCTTCAGCCAGTGGGTGGGGGCTGGGGACCTCCCAACTGCCTGGGACACCATGGCATCAGAGGGCTCTGTTAGCGCTCCCGCTTTATAGTCAGGGATTGGGGCTTTGTGGGGGACAAGAGGTCTGGCCGCAGAGCCACGTTCTAGAACAGCCCGGGATCCTGGTGAGAGATGGATCAGTGCGTCCCCCTCAAACTCTGGCGGCAAGTCTTGGGGCTTCCAGGGTCACCCCACACGCTCCCTCTCCAAGTGTTTACCAAGTCCTCCGAACAAGGCCCGGGGTGTCCCAGAGAACCCAGCAAGGCCCCAACTGTGTGGCACTGCTCACTGGGGGGTGCAGGCAAGGAAGCCGCAGGATACCTGCCCCCGAGGTGGGCAGCTGCCTGGAGGAGGAGGAGTGAGCTGGCAGGGAGGAGGCAGCTGAGGACGAGAAGGCCAGTGTGCAAAGAGGGGCTGTCTGCGGCCTGAGGACTGTGGCAGGAGATACGGTTCTGATGATGAGACGAGGTCTGGGGCGCTGTGGGGGCTGGAAGCGGCCTGTCATGCCTCACCTGCCCTCCACTCCTGCGGCAGGAGCACCCTGAGCGTGTCCCTGGAGCAGGCGGCCATCCTGGCCCGGAGCCATGGGCTGCTGCCCAAGTGCATCATGCAGGCCACGGACATCATGCGCAAGCAGGTGAGTGGCAGATGCTTTGGGTGTCCTGGGCGGGGCTGGTGTGCTCTTTTGGCTGGGGGGTGGGAGGGGCCATCTCAGGACTGGGTGGCTGTCAGCCTCAGACTTGGCCTTCTCCCTGCCTGAAGGGGACCCAGGACCCGAGTGTCTGGGGCCTCCTGTCAACCCAACAACGTGCCTCAGGGGTCCCGAGCACTCGCAGAGACCCCAGCCTGGTTTTTCCTTCTTTCCAGGGCCCTCGGGTGGAGATCTTGGCCAAGAACCTGCGCGTCAAGGACCAGATGCCCCAGGGCGCACCGCGGTGAGTGGCGGCCCCTCTGCTCCTTCCCAGAAGCCGGACTGGGCCGGGCCGGGCTGGGCATCGCCTCCCGGCCTTACCCCAGACCCCCTGGTGCTCATGGGGCCCCGGGGGCCGAAGACCACAGGAAAGATGAGTGTGATGACACATCAGTCCCTCAGACTCAGTCCAGGCCTCTGTCTGGCTTTGAGGAGTGACAGAGATGACGCTGTCTGCCACCTCCCAAAGGAGATCCCCCTTCAGGTAGCGAGGGCCCCAGGTGCCAAGGGGTGGGGCTCTGTGTGACCCCCTCCACCTGCCCCCATGTCCTCCCAGCCCTGAGCCACCTCTGACCTCAGGTAGAGTAAAGAACGGGTGACCTTGACTGACCCAGCCTCGGTGTCCCTTCGAGCCACTTGGAGAGATGCCAGACTGCTGGGCCCGTGGAGAGTCTGATAGGCTGTCACACTGCCATTCCTGTGGTCTTGGTGGGGAGTCCTGCCCTCTTGTCTCTGCCTCCTCCAGGAATCTTAACTCCCTTTAGTCTGACTCCTCTCTCCGCCCTCATGGCCCCAGTTTCCATCAGTATCTGCCCGCGAATCTTAAATAGCGTGTCTTTTGAAATCATGTGACTCACAAGAAGCTGTAAGAGTAGCCCAGAGAGTTCTTTGGACCCTTCAAGCTGCTTTCCCCCAAGCTGGCGCTTTTGTAACCACAAGCACCGCCAGGCCCAGCGTGTGGCCTTGGTGTGGCGCTGGGCTCTGTACAGACCTGGCGTGGAGTCACCAGCGGCACCGTGCCCCTTTAAACCTCCCCCAGCCTGCGCCAGGCACTGTTCTCCCTGTGAACTGATGTACTCCAAGCAGGCACCCCGTGGGCAAGGCCCTGTCATCCCCCTCCGGCAGGTGGGGACACTGAGGCCCAGAGAGGGAGGTACCTGGTCCAAGGCTCCTCACCGCTCGTAACCGGCAGAGCTGGGAGCCTGAACCAGGCGCTTTTCTGGGTCCGGAGACCAGGTGCTAACCATTCTGCCGCATCCATCTTGGCTCTGCCCACCCCGTTCCCGTGTGTGGCCTCCTGTCGGGACCCCCTCCCTCCAAAACCATGTCTCCCCCAGGGGCATCGACGACCCTGCTGCTGTCTGCTTGAAGCTAGAGCTCAGAGCCCCCCAGTGCAGCCCCTGAGGGTTGGGGCCGGGACTGCCTGTGGGAGGGGCCCGGCTGCCGGGAAGGCCTGGGCAGCATCAGTATTTCTCACTCTGCGTCTTTTACACCTTCTGAGTTTTGTTTTTTGGGCATGACTTCATGATCTGAGAAGAAGGGAGGGCGATACTGGTAGCCTGGCCCACACAGGCCCTCCTCACCCTCTGCCTCCTCCCGCCAGCCTCTACCGCCTCTGCCAGCCTCCGGTGGACGGAGACCTCTGAACACCCAGACGCCCCGTGCTGGCCGCGTCCTCTGGAACTGGGATTTGGGAGGACACAGCGGACAGCACCGGCCTTCTCCAGATATGGCCCGAAGCATCTGCTGCCACTACCCAAGACCTGCCCAGCGGCCTCCACTGCCTCCCTCCAGGACTGGCCTGGGCCCCCTCTCCCATGAGCCGCCTGGGCAGCCCAGGCCGGCGCACTCTCCACCCTTCTTTCAGAAGCCACATGGGTGCTGGGGACCTGCAGAGCTGGTGGGGCAGCCGGGGCCTGGCTTCGGCCCCAAACCCCCAGGATGCAGGGGAGGGTCACAGAGGCCCGCAGACCCGGTCCCCTCGGGACGGCTCAACCTGCACTTTGGAAACCCCCGGTTTCTTGAAGTCCACATTCCAGGAGACCACGGGTGTCCCTGCTTCCTCCTACTCCCCCTCCTCACCTCAGCTTCCAGATCCACCCTAACCCCGTACTAACCGCTTGGTGGACTCGGAAGAGCCAGGAAGGACAGAGAGGCGGGGCGCCACGCCAGTCCCCAAGAGGGTCTCGAAAGCCACACCAGCTCCCGACATCACGGCCACTGGAACTTGAGCCTCAGCCCTGGGCACGAGCTTTGCCCTGACTTTATTTATATGGCGTGAAAGCTCTGGTTTATTTTGGGAGTTTTTGGTTGCTGGTATTGTCCAGATTTCCTTTTTCTAAGGCTGTGTGATTATATATTTGACGGTTTAAGTTGCAGAGAAAGGTATATTGTCTAACAGGGACCAACATGAGGTAGTACTGACAGCCTTCCTCAGTTCTACTAAAGAAAGCAAAAAAGAAAAACTAAATTATTGAGAATGCTTAAGATGTCAGTCTTCCTTCTTTTGTAATATTTAGGGTCCTAAGGTGTCGACTGATTCCTTTTCCCGCCCACCCTCAGTCTCCAGCGGCTGGTCAGGGCTGAAAGGTCACGCTGCCTTTGGCTCTGAGAGGTGGCTGGCCGGGTCGGGGGTGGGGATCGAACCACACTTGAGATGCCTCTCACACAGGTGGACAGAAGCCAGGGGAAATGCTGGTGGGGGCTTCTGTAATTTATTTTCTTGCTGTTAGCGTCTCAGAGCTGGGCATTTGGGACTTATCTGCCAGCCAGAGAGCAGGAAGCCACCATACCTGTGCTCTAGGTAAAGGGGCCTACACAGGAAGCCCCTCAGCAGTGTGTCCCCAACTCTCGTACGCCTGCAGGGATTGTCATAGCAGGGGAGGAAGGAGGGAATGTCTTGTCTCCCTGGCTGGTGGGTGAGATGGGTGCCCTGCTGCCCCAGAGGCCAGGAGCCTTGAAGCCCCAGCATTTCAGCTCCCCCGGCCCCTGGCGTCCACCTTCCCTCTCTTGCCACCGCAACCAGGACGGCAGGCGGTGGCCTTGTCGCTGTATCTTATGTCAGATGCACACAAGGACTCGCTTTAGCCCTGATGTGGGAGCCGGGGAGGGCCCGAGGGCCAGGGCATCGTGCACTGGTTTACTTTAAAATGTACAGATTCTTCTCGTTAAATTCATGATAGATTTTTTTATTATTAAAAGTCAGTTTATATAATACAAAGAACAAGGCTGTGATCTGCTTGATCTGCGGTGGGTGGGGCGGGGTGGGTGCGGCCGGGCAGCCAGGCGCCTGAGCTCCCACAGCGAAAGCCACGGACGACAGCTCTGATCTCTACCTTTGGGCCTTTGGGCCAGCGAGCCCTGAGCCAGCGATGTTACTACTCTGTTGCCTCAGTTTCCTCCTCAATATGGGGACAGTGTAGCTTCCCTCGCAGGGTGATTGGTGAGGACCACACGAGACTGCATGAGTCTGTGACTTGGGTATATCAGGAAAATAACAGTGTACCTTCCTGAAATTTTCTAAAGTTCATTATATTGAATCTCAACTTTATTTTGGCTTCTGAGCTCCCATTTCACTGTAATGATAGGAAACCGTGACTGCTGGTTTTCCAGGAATTCTCTGCCCCCTCTTGGATGCCTTACACGTGCTGAGGGTCAGGGCGTGGGGGGCGGTCAGTGTGGGTTCGGGGGGTGCCACCAAGTCATCTTCTGTCCAGCCTTCATGGCTCACTGGAGCCGGCAGGAGTGGAATCAGAATACACCACGCGGGGTAGGGCTTGATTTCTGGCCAATCAGAATCCACACAGGCCATAAACGGACCCATCGGAATCATCGCTGGAAATAAGCGGACCGTCAGAATCCACACTGGCCACAAACAGACCCATCAGAATCAATGTTGGCAATAAGCAGAGCCATCGGAATCCACACTGGCCATAAACAGACCCATGAGAACACGTGCTATGTCCATGCCTGGGTCTGCTGGCCGGGCCCCAGGCTGCCAGCGGGTTCTCCACCTGCCTGGGCCGGTCGATCTTTAGGAAGCTGCTGGGGTTGGAGCAACCTTCCGTGGCGGCAGCCCGGTTTTGTTCTGCCTGCCTGATGCCCTCTCCCTCCCACTCCGCTCCTCCTCCTCCACTTTCCCTCTCTCCCACACTTTGGAAAGCACTGAAGTCTGTGCACTCCTTGGGAGTGGCCTCCTCCCATTGGTCACAGCCACCTTTGGGACCCCCCGCCACCAGGTACTCTGCCCGGCACTGGCATTTCACACCTGGGCCACTTCCCTTTAGTCTCTCTTCTTTCCACACTGAGCCATCCCAGGTCCCCCTCTCCAAAGGCCCAGATGGGATCTCTCCCAGAGGGATGCCCCTGTGTCTTTCAAGTTCAGGTTTCAAAAGACCCCATACTTGGACAGACACATGGCTCCCGGTGGGATCTGGGGCACAGCAACGGATGGATCATTTAGAATGGCCTGAGACGGCCAGTATTTGGGTCCAGGGAGCATCACCCCGAGGGAAAAGCTGCCACCTCAATCTAGACTCAGGGTCAACAGGGAGGATTCGATGTCTTCCGGCCGACGCTCTTCTAGGGGGCCCCAGTTTCAGCCTGTTCTCCCCGCTGGGGCCAGCAAAGGGAGAGTGGATTCTCCTGTAGTCACCTCAGGGGCCTCGCTGGTGACAGCTGAGAAGCCGTCTCTGTGGCCATGGACCGGCCACATCCCTCGCAGACTCAGAACTGCATCTGTGGAGAGAGAGGGTGAGCCCGGCTGCTTCTATCAGGGCTGTGATTGCCAATGAACAGAGGCAGGCGTGAAGGGCTTCTCAGTGCACGGGATGATTTTACGGGGACAGAAAGTCTCGAACTGATGGCCCTGGGCTGGAACCTGGAAGTAGATGTGGGTATTTTTTCCTCTTTCTGATGGAGTGTTTTGTTTTGTTGTAATATAATGCTGAATTATATTTATGAACTGGCAAATTTTGCCTCTGAATTCTCATTTTTAGTTCAGCTCTGAGCCGGGTAGGGTGGCACACACCTGTGGTCCCAGCTTCTCAGGAGGCTGAGGCCAGAGCATCTCTTGGGCCTAGGAGGTCGAAGCTGTAGTGTGCAATGACGTGCCTGTGAATAGTCACTGCACTCCAGCCTGGGCAACACAGCAATGCCAACTCTTAAAAAAAAAAGTTTTAGAAAGCTGGAAACAGGTCACAGGGTCCACGTTCCCACCCGGCCGTGTGTCTGGAGCTGGGACCGGGAGTAGCTGCCCCTTTCAGGCAGGACTCCAGCTCTCCCACTCCCCAGAGCCCACGCGGCCGGG